>NC_057754.1:5200326-5236105 GCF_004010195.1 Chiloscyllium plagiosum
GAGGCTGAGGGGAGACCTTATAGAGATTTACAAAATTATGAGGGGCATGGATAGGATAAATAGACAAAGTCTTTTCCCTGCAGTGGGGAGGTCCAGTACTAGAGGGCATAGGTTTAGGGTAAGAGGGGAAAGATATAAAAGAAACCTAAGGGGCAACTTTTTCACGCAGAGGGTGGTACGTGTATGGAATGAGCTGCCAGAGGATGTGGTGGAGGCTGGTACAATTGCAATATTTAAGAGGCATCTGGATGGGTATATGAATAGCAAGGGTTTGGAGGGATATGGGCTGGGTGCTGGCAGGTGGGACTAGATTGGGTTGGGATATCTGGTCGGCATGGACAGGTTGGACCGAAGGGTCTGTTTCCATGCTGTACTTCTCTATGACTCTATGAAGAAGAGAGAGAAAGAGAAGAGAAAGAGAGAAATCCACACATACAGTTGCCCGAGACTGGAACTGAACCCGGGTCCCTGGCACTGTGAGGCAGCGGTGCTAACCACTGAGCTACCGTGCAACCTATTCAAGCCACCATGGGGCAGGATGACAGATTTCCGGCCTTAAAGGACTACCTGATCGGTTATTTGTTCCAACAATCTGACAATGGTCCCCATTAATTCCACCAGCTGGCATGCTGGAATTTCAGACAAATCAGTCCAGAGCTCAAGGCTGGGCCTATGGATTATTAGCAAACAAAAACTGCTGGAAAAGCTCAGCAGGCCCGGAATGCATCGATGGAGAGAAATCAGTTCCTCAGAACTGATGGTAGCTAGAAAATGGATAAAATGGGTAAGGAGTAAACAATAGTTGGAGATAGGGCCCAAAGCGAGAGAAGAATAGTTGGACAGACAAAGGAGTGGATAACATTCAGCCTGGGAGAATAAATAGCTGCTATCAGGGACAATTAGTGGCTAACAACGGGTGGTGTGCCCATGTGATAAGAAGACCTGCTGTGTGAGGGGGTTGGGGAGAAGTTGCCTGAAGCCCTAACATTGTTGAAATTGAGTCCAGAAGGCTGCAGACAAGTTCTTACTATGCCAGTTTTAGCCTTTGGGTTTTCCTAGCTTGTAAGGGTAACGAGACATTCACATTCCAGAACAGTCAAGATTAGGGAGCTGAGCTTCACAAATTCAAATCTGCTCAGTGTGGTATACGTGAGAATGTGTCAGGATTGTTCTATTATGTGCATATTCCACTCAGCTTATTACATTACAAGTTCTTTTCCTATTGAGTATAAGTTTTGTTAAGAGTCTTCAATATAAACCAGAAACTCAGTTATGTACCATCCCATTGTGAAATACATGCAGCTTCCAGCCCTCAGGGTGAGAAGGAAGTACTGCCACACATTCCACAAGTGAACAAATGTTATCACCTTATCTACACCGATTGATGCTAAGAACAGATGTCCTTAATTCTACTGAACAAATGCCACCCCCCCCCATGGTCGAGCACTTTCCTGTATCTCCTGTAGCGGATGTGTTAGGCTACAAGCTTTCCCAGAGGTCCTTTGCTGAAGAACGTTAGTGAACCAGGTATTTTGTAAATGATAGTTGGCAATAGTTTCATAGCACCATTGCTGAAATGGGTTTTACATTCTTAGAGTTATTAATTTAATTAAGAATTCCGTAAGCTGCCTTTCTTAAAAATGGAATTTGTGGGATGTGTGTGTCGCTGGCTGGGCCCAGCATTTCTTGCCTGTCTCTAGTTGCCCCTTGAGAAGGTGGGAGCGAGCTGCCTTCTTGAACCGCTGCATTCCATGTGCTATGGGTAGACCCACAATGTCGTTAGGGAGAGAGTTCTAAGATTCTGACCCAGCGACACTGAAGGAAGGGCCGATGCATTTCCAAGTCCAGATGGTGAGTGGCTGGGAGGGGACTCGCAGGGGTTGGTGTTCTCAATTATCCACTGCCCCTGTCCTTTGAGAAGAAAGTGGTCGTGAGTTTGGAAGGAGCTGTGAGGATATTTGGTGGATTTCTGCAGTGCACCTTGTAGATGGTACATGCTGCTGAGCGTCGGTGGTGGAGGGAGCAGATACTTGTGGGTGTGGTGTCAATCAAGCGGGGGCTGCTTTGTCCTGGATGGTGTCGAGCTTCTTGAATGTTGTTGGAGCTGTACCCATCTAGGGGCAAGTGGGGAGTATTCCCTCACACTCCTGACTTGTAGATGGTGGACAGGCTTTGGGGAGTCTGGCAGTGAGTTACTTACCACAGTATTCCTAGTTCTCTGAGGAGTTTTTTTAAAAAACCATGGATCCACTGTGTATACTAGCTCCTTTTCCAATCCTTCACTTCCTTTCCTTTAGATGCAACTGAACACGCTCATGTCCCCACCAACCTGACCAGTGCTAATATTGCACGTAAAATTTATGTATAGGGACATGTTGTAGAAACATAGCAGGCCTAGAATTAATGTGTAAAGCCTGATACGACTCTTCTTCAGAACTGAAGAGCTCTTCAGAAAAAGTGTCATATCTCTCTCCACAGTTGCTGGCAGACCTGATGAGTTTCTCCTGCTTTTTTGTGTTTATTTTACATTCCCAACATCCACAGTAGTTTGCTTTTATATGTATGTAAGGTATTTTATTAAATTTGTTCCTTGCCATTCTGAAAAGGAGTCCTCTTTTTCACTGTCTCTCCCTCCACATCCTCAAACATTTTCATTCAGCGTATTTTTTTTAAAATGTCCCTTCTGGGTTTTATTCCCCATTATCCATTCCTTATCCTCCAGCCCGTGGAATTTTCTCAGTTGACAGGCTTCTGCAAAACTGCAGGAATCAATGAGCCGGGAACTCCATTATCCGTGATTAGGCTCTTAAACTTGACGATAACAAAAGCCCAGTGTGTGATGAATGGGAACTGATTGTATTTACAGTGGAGGGATGGTGGGTGGGTATGATTATTGGCATGGCAAGCTCACCCAGGAGTTCAAATGGTGCTCATAAAACTGTCAGTGAATCAAAACATGAGTGGTTTATTGTCTTCTGTGCCCGATGACGAATCAACCACTTGCACCCCAACACACATTTGTGACTGATTATGATCTGATTAAACATTAAATCTAAATTGCCAGTGCCATCTGTGGAAGCCCTTTTTTATTAAAAACCTCTTTTCCTGTCCCCCCACTCCTTTCCTCTCTGCCCAGCATACAATACAGTTGTAAAGTCCCACCATTTGTGAATTTGCTTAACTGCTCCAAAATAATGTACACCACCTTCCCCCCCTCCCCCATTATGCAACCAATCTTCACTTATTATTGATTTGATTTGTTATTGTCACACGTACCTAAGGACGGTGAAAGGTTTTGTTTTGCGTGCAGTATCAGCAGATCATAACATACAAGGACATGCAAATCACAGGGTGATTGAATAAGTGATGCACACAAAAAGTTATGGCTACACTGGAGGTACTTAGGATCGAGTTTCAATCGTTCTGCACTTTTGAACGACATGTGAGAATAAGATCTGCTGTAGGGAGCGTGCAAAGAGTCCACCTGTATTGGCACCATCTTGAGCAACACAACTTTCAGGAGAGAGAGAAATCTGAGACGATCAACAACTAGATAAAAATTAAGATACAGAAGACGCTTGCATGTGTGCATCGTCTGTCATGTTTATTGGAATGTTTGTATGTGGGTAGACTTTGCTGGAGAGCCCTTGGTAGGGATTTGAGACTAATTTTATATTTCCTCTTTTATTGAGCAGTTTTTCCAGCAGGATGTCTTTGTATTTATTGGAAGCGTTTTTCTTCCTGTGTCAAATTTTGGGACATTATGGGGAGACAGTGACATGTTGTTTATGCCAGTGGGCTAGTAAGCCAGTAATCCACCACTTCAACACACCACTGTGTTCCCTGGCCAACATCTCAGGCTTGCTGCAGCGCTCCAGCGTAGCTCAGCACACGCTGGAAGAGCATCACCTCAATTGGCCTGGCTGGATCAAGGGTGTCCCACTTGGATGTGCATGTAGCTTAGTTAGTCAAGCGTACACAGACCTGTCAGTCAGTCAGTTTCTCTTCCTCTGCAAACCTTTGCCATTTTATTGCTTCTTATCGGATGAAGGACATGTGGCGTTTTTGTAATTTTAATCCCAAACTCTGTATACAGACAGCAGCAATAGGGGAGCAGCCTGAGAGAGCTCTGAGGGGGTAAGAGCTGATGCTGCTCCTCTGCTAAAGCCTGACTTGTAGGAACGTACAAGGCAAAAGTGAGGACTGCAGATGCTGGCAACCAGAGTTTCGATCAAAGTGGTGTTGGAAAAGCACAGCAGGTCAGGCAGCATCGACGTTACGGGCAAAAGCCCTTCATCAGGAATAGAGGGAGGAAGCCTCCAGGGTGGAGAGATGAATAGCATTTTTGTTTTTCTTTTTTTTTTGTTCTCTCTCTCTCTCTCTCCTTTGATCTAAAACCTTGTAGGTATCTAGTTTAAATTATTACCTTTATTTAACCAATAAACTGTGGCCACCACAGAGCACAATCTCCAGGATGAACCAAGAGAGGCTACAGTTCGAGTCCATCAGGGATTCCCTGAGCTGTCTCGAACAGGTACTTTAAACACATCTGCTGCCTGTATACAGTCTGACGGCTCTACAGCAAATGTGGTTTACTCTTAATTGCCTCCTGAAATGGTCAGCCAAGCCAATGAAAGATGGCCAACAGGGATTGGCAAGGTGCTCATACCTCATAAAAGGATGAATACTCAAGATCTTTGCAAGCTTCAACAACTCTGAGCGCACAAAACAAAAACTATTACTGTTATATTAAGCAAAAAATTGCAGCTGTTGGAAATCTGAAACAGAGAGAACGCACTGTAGAAATTCAGCAGGTCTGGCAGCAACCGTGGAGAGAAAGAGAGTGTGTTAATGTTTCGGGTCCAGTGACTCTCCACCTGACTGTGACCTCTTACAGAATTAGCAAGTACACTCTGACAGCTTGTGCAGTAAATGTAATTTTGGGCCCAAAGGAAACATTTTTGGAGGTTGAAATTGACGTACACACACCTCTATACAGCCCAGGGGAGAGAAATCGTGGGCCTTAGTGCTTTTATTGTTTGCAGGGCCCCTTCCACCTGCTAACCCCAACCTTTAACTCTGAAAGCAAAATCTGCTGGAGATTACAGCAGGTCAGGCAGTATCCAGAGACAGAAAGCAAAGTAACGACTTAAGTCTAGATGACTCTTCATCAGAGCTCTGACAAAGCATTATCTCAACTCAAAACGGTAGCTTGCTTTCGTAGAAATCATAGAATCCCTATGGTATGGAAGCAGGCCATTCAGCCCCTCGAGTCCACACCAACCCTCCAAAGAGCACCCCACCCAGACAGAGACTCTCTTCCTATCCCTGTAACTCCGCATTTCCTATGACTAACCCACATAGCCTGCACATCCCTGGACACTATGGGCAATTCAGCATGACCAATCCACCCTAACCTGCACATCTCTGGGCTTTCTCTCCATGGATGTTGCCTGGTCCGCTGTGATTTCCAGCACTTTGTGTTTTCAGTACAGATTCTAGCATCTGCAGTAATTTACTGCAACCTTTAACTCTCCTCCTCACATTCTTCATAATTGGGAACTGGGATCCTCCCTCCCCCCAACATTATGTAATGCCGTCAGAAAACAAGGGTCTTCTGTAATGTGTTAACATTGGGGTATTTGGGCTCACACAGAAGAGCCTATGGAAAAACATTAATACCCTTTGCAATTGTTAACCTTCTATTACATTGAAAGTCCCAGCCTTTTGAAATAATTCATTCTTTAGTCTTCCTGGCATTTAAATTGCACGAGAAACAGGCAAATAAACCTGCTTTCTTCTAACGAAATAACCAACTCCCTTCTACATATGAAAGCCATCATCCAAGATACAATTTCCACAGACTGATGTGATGACAATGCATTAAATGTGACATGTGCAAAGTTACTACCATTCCCAACACATCTCTGATTTAACTTAAATAACTGACAGTGTCTATGGAGACACCTATAATGAATAGTCCCTGAACAATCACAGCATTAAGCTTGAGATTCCACATTTTTTCGTAACAAATACACTACCTCAGAAATACCCAATTTTCCTAGTTACGTAGCTAAGTATTCCTTTGTTGTCAGATTTAAAACTGCTCAATTTTTTTGCAGTCTCATTCTCTTCACCCGTTGCAACCTACCCGTTTTCTCTATCAATGCTTGTAATTTGCCCCCAACTCTCCCCACTCCGTTTGCAGCATCGCTTTCTCACTCTACCCTTTGATGCAGCTTCCCCATCTCCCCTCCCCAACCTACTCATCCCAGTTCTTGATTATTTCCCCATCTCCCTTCCACAACCCAACTACTGGGTCTCCCCCTCCCCCCTCTCCCCTCTCCCGCTGCAGTATCTTATGCTTCTCCTGCCTCACCCTCCACAAACAGGTACCTCTTAGGCCCAGTCCTGCTACAACCACCCCCCATCCCCACCATGTATCTCCACAGGCTGGACAGGTTCACAGTCCCTGGAGTATCAGAGGCTAAGGGATGACCTTACAACGTCATGAGGGGTGAAGATAGGGTGAATGACCAAGATCTTTTCCCCGGGGTGGGGGAGTCCAAACTAGAGGGCATAGGTTTAAGGTGAGAGGGGAGAAATTTAAAAAGATAGGCAACAATGTTTTCACACAGAGGATGGTGCATGACTGGAATGAACTACCAGAGGAAGTAGTGGGGGCTGGTATAATTACAACATTTAGAAGGCATCTGGATGAGTCCATGAATAGGAAGGGTTTAGAGGGATATGGGCCAAATTGATATATAATTATTTAGGATGTCTGACCAGGATGGACAAGTTGGACCAAAGGGCCTGTTTCCACGCTGTATGACTCTGTGGCTGAACCTACCAACAGCAAGCACAGGAGAAGACCACCCTATGACTGGAGGAGCAACAATTCCCCCAGACACTTCCTCATACAATGCCCCAATGTATCTCTGGCATTTTGGGAGATTAATTTGCCCCTGCTCTAGCATACTTCGATGGACAATGCACCCAGGTTGCCCTAGAACCACAGCAAGCATGTAAACCCCTCTCCTGGGCCCTGCAGACACACACACACAAAAACAAATATCAACCTCAGCTTGGAGTACAAACTCACTGAACATCCTTAGTGCTTGCTAGATGTCCGATCAGTGTCTCTTATTTGTCACATGCTCCAAACAATAACCCAGGAACTGCCAGTTTGTAGGAACCTTACAAAAATATTAACTCGCTCCCATGATGGAAAAGATTACCAGAATTCAGCTCAACATGGTCAACCACCTTCAATGGACCAGGAAGTAGCAGTTACTTTGCTCAGCAATTAAACGACGCAACTAGAAGGCTCTTGCAGCACAGTGGGTAGTGTCCCTACCTCAGGGCCAGTAAGGCCATTTCAGGACCCACCTGCCCCAGAGGTGTGTCATTTGGTGTCCAAACAAGTTTATTAAAAAGTATTAGCCACTCAACTAATTGTAATGATCCATTGTTCAGGGGTGTGTAGGTTAGGTGTATTCATCAGGGAAAATAGAGTAATACGGTAAGGGAACTCGTCTGGGTGGATTACTCTTCGGAGGGTCGGCGGACTTGTTGGGCCAAATGGCCTGTTTGCACACTGTAGGGATTCTATGATTATACCTCTGGCTATCAGTATCGAGTGTTGTCAAATTGCAGCCAAAGCCAGAAGTCCTAGTGATGAGACAGACACTTAGGATCGAGGATGACCTGCTTCCTCATTGGCCAGTTGTGTCCAGAGGTCCAAGGCGCGAGCCACAGACTCTGCCCCATTCAGGACAGGCAGAAGATGGGGCAGAGATTGGCGCACTCTCTCCAGCTCATCGACAGTGTGCTCCCAGAGTAGTCTCTCAATGGGTTTAGGTGCCTTCTCAAATGAATCTTGGTCAGTCACAAGCCCGGCACTCCCATAAGTTGGCAGAAACATTAAAGCTCTCCAGAGAGATGCTTTAGAGAGGGCACATCCACTCGAACAAACTCAGAGTAGGGCAAGTTGACTCAGGAGTCAGTCAATGTATGCTGCCCAGTGCAGTAATTCACCGCTCACCAACTGAGTAGCCATTCTTCATCGTAATCCAAAAAGCTGTTCAACTGGGGAGGCATGACAACGAACTGTGAATTCGATCAGCTAAATGGCCTGCTTCCATGCTCTAGGAATTTTATGAAAGAGTAGTTATGAGGTGTCATTGTGAATTGATTTAGAGCCAACCCAAACTGAGGGGCCAAAAGCCATGATCTTACTGAATGGCGGAGCAGGCTCGAGGGGCCAAATGGCCTACTCCTCTTCCTATTTTTGTATTGTCTAAGAAAACTGCATTGTTCTGTTAACTCCACAGCCGTACAAAGTTCACAGCCATTAGTTTCTTCATCAAAATGCTTTAATCCAAAACAAAGGCAGAGATGCTGTGCAGGAGGTTCTGCACAAAACACAAGTGTCTTACAGGTCTACAGCATGGAAACAGGTTCTTCGACCCAACTTATCCATACCACCCAGTTTTCACAATTAACCTAGTCCAATTTGCCTGTGTTTGGTCCATTTCCCTCTATACCTATCCCATCCATCCACCTACCTATCCAAAATGTTTCTGAAATGACAAAATTGTATTCGCCTCCACTACCACAACTGGTATGCACTCATCACCTTGTGTGTGAAAAATATTGGACCCATCTGTGTCTCTCCCCTCTCATCTGAAAACCGTCTACTTTTAGACTCCCCTTCCATGGGGAAAAGCTGTTGGCTATTCTACCTTACCTTTGATTTTATAAACCTTGAGAAGTTCACCCCTCAGAGTGTGAATGCAGGGAGTAAACTGCGGTTGATCCAGGTGGCAGACACGGAGAGCAGCCTTACAGCCACCACACCCTCCAGTGTAGCAAACAGTGCAAGTTGAAACCACAAAGTTTACTGGCTTGGCCGAGGCAATGGAAACACTCTGTGGTGATGCATTTCCACCCAGCTTCCTGTAAGCACTGGGAACTGACTTGCCAATTCAGCTTCTCCACAACAAACAGCCACTCGCTTCTCTAAAAAAAAAATTGCAGCTGCAGAAATCACATCGGAAGGCAGCTGGGGTAAAGAGGAAGTTAAAGAGTGTGGGTGAAAAGGAAGGCCACAAGAAGAACTACAGATCTGAAGAGGCATCAGTTTAGATGTCAACCCGGACAGAACACAGGAAGTGAGAGATTTCATTCATTCGAGTCAGAAAAATATTTTGATGGCCAGAGCGGTGTAGAGGATCATTTTCAGAACCCGGTCCCGAATCAAACGCAAGGAGATAGTTTCTGTGCAATATTCCAGGGGAGTGGCTGTGTAATGGCCTATCAGTATTATCGCTGGACTGTTAATTCAGATACTCAGGTAACACTCTGGGAACCTGGGTTCAAATCCCGCCATGGCAGATAGAGTCATGGAGTCATAGAGATGTACAGCACCTCCGGTTCAACTCATCCATGCCGACCAGATATCCCAACCCAATCTAGTCCCACTTGCCAGCCCATATCCCTCCAAACCTTTCCTATTCATATACCCATCCAGATGTCTTTTAACGGTTGTCATTGCACCAGCCTCCACCACTTCCTCTGGTAGCTCATTCCATACATGCACCACCCTCTGCGTGAAAAAGTTGCCCCGTAGGTCTCTTTTATATCTTACCCCCCTCACCCTAAACCTATGCCTTCTAGTTCTGGACTCCCCCACCACAGGGAATAGACCCTGTTTATTTACCCTATCCTCCCCCACCACAGGGAATAGACCCTGTTTATTTACCCTATCCATGCCCCTCGTGCTTTTATAAACGTCTATAAAGTCACCCCTCAGCCTCCGACGCTCCAGAGAAAACAGCCCCAGCCTATTCAGCCTCTCCCTATAGCTCAAATGCAGCAACCTGGCAACATCCTTGTAAATCTTTTCTGAACTCTTTCAAGTTCCACTCTCCAGTAAACTATTTGGTTCTCCAAATCATGACCACCATCGACAACACTAACTGCCGACCTAAAGTGGAGAGGATCTCCAAGGAGATCAAACATATCGACACAGACATCAAGTTTCCACAGAATTGCACTCAAGCAGGAAAGATCCCAAAAGGATTACGGATCACAAACCCACTCAAGTCAACCTACACGGAGAGACTTTGCCACCACAGCTCTCGCAAACTCCTCAATCATCTTGTGCACCAACTCTACAACAGGCGCCACAACCTTGAAATTAAGATGGAGTCCACACTCTCAGCCTGCACTCAGGATACAGCAGTACAGTTATGGGACATTGCCAAACAGACAAGGCGACAAAACTACACCACGTACACGCACACCAAGAAGAAGAAACGGGATAAACTTGGCATCACCAGCAGTAGCCAAGCCCACCCTGGCACCACAATGGATAATGTTATCACCACGGGGAAGTCAATTGTCAACTTATTGGACCACACCCTTCAACCGCAAGAGACTGAAGTTCTTAGCAGGGGTCTCAATTTCTGCCAAAATGGACCCCATGGTTCTTGCAGCAGACACGGAAGAATTCATCAGATGAACAAGACTCCAGGAATTCTTTCAAGATGCCAGCAGTGGTCCCAATGAGCCCACCGACAAACCAGAACAACCATCACAGGAATCCGTAGAGAAGCGACCAAAGAAGGGGTGAACTTGGACCCCACTGGAAGACTGCTGCCCTGGGCTTGACAAGTACGCTCAAACTGTCAGGAAATATATAAATGCCAGATTCACCAGCCGTACCGAAAAAGTAGAGCAGAAGATCACCTGATCACAATGCTCTCAAAACCAATCACAACATTGTCATCAAACCAGCAGAACCAGCATCTCCAAATCCTGGGGTGAATGAATGAACGATTACTTTTATTGTCGCACATACCTTGAAGAAACAGTGAAAAGTGTTGTCGCCAAAATCCGGTGCAATTGTGAGTTACGAAAAGAATAAAAAGAAATTATCTAAATAAGAGTTTTTATCTTCTGTGTAAGTTGGGTCTCAATCATGGCTTCTGCAAGGTCTCTCAAAAGTGTTCCAGTCCTCAAGGAGTCCCACTCCAGGAAGAGCAACAACAGTGCCACAGGCTTTACTGCCACCTAATTCCGCAAAGAGCCACCGCTCTGGGCACTACCACATCGGGCTCAGGCTCTGGGCCCAGCCACTGTCAAAAGTCCCGATCCATGCCACCAATGATGCAGCGACCGTCCCAAAGATGAAGAAAGAAAAGAAAAAGACAAAGATGAAATGTACATAGAGACACAGATGCTGCCGGCCTCGCGTGGGCGGGCTCTGACAAGCCCAGAAACTACCTACCATGCCACCATCTTGGATTTACCATCATCAATTATTTTACGAAAAAGAAATTTACAGCACAGCTAAGACAAGGCCCCACAGTTGAATCATGGCAAAACCTGCATTTTGGCAATTACAACGTATTAACTCTCTAATTTCAGTACAAGGGCACACAAAACAGAAGATGCCCCTCACTCTGCACAAAATGTTCAATGGCTGTGGTGTAAAATTATGTCCCAACACATGTGTGAATCATAATGTAACCAACGTATTAACTCTCTAATTTCAGTACAAGGGCACACAAAACAGAAGATGCCCCTCACTCTGCACAAAATGTTCAATGGCCCATTGGAGACCACAAAGCAGGAGATGCTGTACCCTGTGTGAAACCATGTAACCGGTGGACACCACAGGACAATGTGCACACGCATTGTGACTCATGAAACTTATTGTGACAATGTTATGACTTTGGAAGGTTATTTTTGCCCCTTGTTTTCTGAAGAGAGGCTGTAAGGCAGAGGTGTCGAGCAGCCTGGGGTATTGTAAACAGAGTGGGAGACCTTGTGTTTTGTTTAACAGCCTGAATGGGTGTGACCAGCTCGCCCAGATCCAGATTTCTGGGTTTTGGGTTTTATTTCCAGTAGCTTCAGAACCTATTGGGGTCTCAATGGGGTTGGAAGCTTCAGTGAATGTCTCCTGGCTGCTCCTCTCTCTAGGTTTTCTCTTGATGGGAGAACTGCATGTGAGTGTCTGAATTTGTCTTTTAGCCAACGGGTGTGCATATGGGATGTTACTATACTGGAACAGTTAGTTAGTAATGGTTACTGTATCTATTATTGTTAACTTTTCCAATAGAGTTTTTATTCTAAATTCCTTTTCCTTTGGTTGTACTTTTAACTACAGTGTTTAAATAAATTGTGTTTTGCTTAACGCCAAATAGTTTAACTAGTTGCATTGCATCTGGAACATACGACATAGAAAAGTACAGCACAGAACAGGCCCTTTGGCCCACGATGTTGTGCCAAGACTTAATCCTGATGTAAAAAATAATAACTTAACCTACGGACCCCTCAACTCACTGCTATCCATGTGATGTCCAGCAGTCGCTTAAATGTCCCTAATGACTCTGCTTCCACCACCACCGCCGGAACACATTCCATGCATTCACAACTCTCTACATAAAGAACCTACCTCTGACCTCTCCTCTATACCTTTCCCCTAATATCTTAAAACTATGACCCCTCATACCTGTCAATCCTGCCCTGGGGAAAAGTCTCTGGTTATTGACTCTATCTATTCCTCTCATTATCTTGTATACCTCGATCAGGTCACCTCTCTTCCTCCTTCTCTCCAGGAGAGAAAAGTCTGAGCTTATTCAACCTTTCTTCATAATGCAAGCCCTCCAGTCCAGGCAGCATCCTGGTAAACCTGCTTTGCACCCTCTCCAAAGCCTCTGTATCTTTCCTATAGCAGGGCGACCAGAACTGGACACAATATTCCAAGTAATATTCACATTTGCCTTTTAAAAGTAAGTAAAGGTTAGAGTCGAGACTATCACCTTAAAATATTTTGAGGGGGCTTGGTCTGGTCCACGACCATATTGGTGGTGCAGTCCTCCCATACTGGGTTCTGCACTGATGATTTCAGGCTCAGATCCCAGAACAACTCCAGCCATGCATTATGCGGTGTACCCACACCGGGAATACTGAAGCAGCAATGGCACCATTCTCCAGCACATTTAATCAATCATTTTTTTTCCCCGTTTCTTTTATTAATTCTCTATATTCGACAAGCACGCTTTGGTCCCGAATACGTAACAGCAGAAGCGTCACTTACAGCTTTTTGGCCATCTCGGGGAAATATTTTGCTTTCGTCTTGAAGACTACCTGGAATGAAAGTTTTAAAAACGCGATCACTCAAAGCAAAACGTGGTAGAAATCACAGCAGGGAATGAACAGGATTGATATGGGGAGTGGGAGGAATGAGCAAACACCTCCTGCACCAGAAGCCGGCTGTGAAGAAGTCCCGCCTTTGACCACATTGCTGAATGCTCACCCTCCTAATTAAGAAGCAAAGCAATGGAAACAAGTTCCCCAGTAACGTATAGAATGGTAAAGTAACTTCGCTTTCTATCGTTTCTTTGGTGGCATTTGCTGGAACTAATTGCTGACTCGTATGCATTCGGCTGTTTAACTTCCGTAGAGTCAGAGATGTACAACAAGGAAACAGACCCTTTGGTCCAACTCATCCAGATATCCTAAATTAATCTAGTCCCATTTGCCATCACTTGGCCCATATCCCTTTCAACCCTTCCTATTCATCCATCCAGATGCCTTTTAAATGTTGTCATTGTACCAGCCTCCACCACCTCATTCCAGACACGCACCACCCTCTGCGTGAAAACGTTGCCTCTTACATCCCCTTTGTATCTCCCTGCTCCCCCTTCACCTTAAATTTATGCCCTCGAGTTTTGGACTCCCTTATCCTGGCTATTCACACTATCAGTGACCTTCATGATTTTCTAAACCTCTATAAGGTCACTCCTCAGACTCCAGTGCTCAAGAGAAAGTAGCCCAGCCTATTCAGCCTCTCCCTATAGCTCAAACCCTCCAACCCTGGAAACATTCTGGTAAATCTTTTCTGAACCCATTCGCAGCTTCATAACATCCTGCCTATAGCAGGGAGACCAGAATTGAACACAATATCCAAAAGTGGCCTCATCAAGGTCCTGGACAGCCACAACATGACCTCCCAACTCCTATACTCGATGCAATTGATTATAAAGGCAGGTGTACCAAACGTCTCTTTCACCACCTTGTCTGCCTACGATTCCATTTTCAATTAAGTATGAACTCGTACTCCAAGGTCTTTGTTCAGCAAAACTCCCCAGGACCCTACATTAAGGGTATAAGTGCACTCTGTGGTTTCTGACACAACGTATTGGAGTTTGCAATTATCAAATAGTTATGTTATGGAGGCAGTGTGCAACACTGGTGCTATGACAACAGGATACCTTTGCTCCAGTGTTACGATGAAAATAATTCTGCTGCGTGAAATGTTGAACGGGTTGGGCTTATATGCATTGGAGTTTAAAAGAATGAGAGGTGACCTCTTATTTAAATGTGAACTTGATGGGACTGGATATAGGGAGGATGGTTCCTCTTGTGTGGAAGCCTAGAACTTGGGGACCGTGTAAGGATAGGAGGTCTCGCTTTAAAGACAGGGACTAGGGGAACTGTTTTCTCTGAAAGAGAGAATGAAGCTCGTTCTATACAAGCACCACCCTCTGCGTGACAAAGTTACTCCTCAGGATCTTTTTGCATCTTTCCCCTCTCACCTTAAACCTGTGCCATCTGGTTTTGGCCTCCCCTATCCTACCACCACCCTCCTTGCACCATCACAAACCATGAGGGGACCCTATACAGACAACAAGCAAAACTAATGTCATTTACAAAATACCATGCAAGGACTGTAACAAACACTACTTTGGACAAACAAGCAGAAAACTAGCCACCAGGATACATAAACATCAACTAGCCACAAAATGACATGACCCTCTCTCACTAGTATCCTGACATACAGATAAGGAAGGACACCATTTCGACTGGGACAACACATCCATCCTAGGACAAGCCAAACAGAGACACGCACGAGAATTCCTAGATTCATGGCATTCCAACCGGAACTCTATCAACAAACGCATCAAGTTAGACCCCATCTACCACCCCCTGAGAAAAAAGAACAGGAAGTGACATCACCAACCCAAACATAAATAGAAAGCAGGAATCATCAACAGTGCTTCATCCGAAGGCCCACTGAAGATGTTACCTAGTAGGGTGACGAAACGTCTGGAAATGAACCTTCCAGCTCAGCGAGCAAACCGACATCCAGCAATACACACTGCTTAGAGGAACCTTTGCATTTGAAATTGCCACAGATCCACTGGGCACTATTTTCAGACCAGTACTTTGCTTTCTTCCACCTCGCTTGCTGAACATGACAATTCCTTTCTGATCCACACGTGCCGCCTACCTTCAGAAAGCTCGTCTTAGCAAATGCACCTAGCCAGCAGCTTTTCAACGACAAGGTAACCAAAGGTCTTGATTAATGCAAACCTGTGGGCATGCTTGCCAAGTGGTCACCAGGCAATGTTTAGAAGCAGGAACCCTGACTGAGCAGAGTGGGAATAAAGCCTGGCTGTCAATCTGAATGAGCTTTTCACTTTCGCACGCAGGAAGCCAATTTCTCTCCTGTCTGCAGCTGCAGCTCATCTCAGCATTGCACAATGACCTCCGAATTGACACACAACCATCAAACTGCCAGTCAGTCACGTCACAAAATCCTTGTAACACGCACAGAGCAGAACCAAAAAAGGCAAGGGGCCAGTCTGTTTTCTGACAACAATAAAATGCAAGTCAACTTCCCCAAAGCAAGGGGAAACTAAACATTAGCTTTTATGATTCGAGGGATTAAGTTTCAGAGCTGCAGCTATACACAACTCTGGTGCAGCTGCATTTGGAGTATTGCATACAGTTCTAGTCACCGCATCATAGGAAGGATATGGAAGCTTTGGAAAGGGTTCAGAGATGATTTACCAGGATGTTGCCTGGTATGGAGGGAAGTTCTTATGAGGAAAACATTAGCTTTTATGATTCGAGGGATTAAGTTTCAGAGCTGCAGCTATACACAACTCTGGTGCAGCTGCATTTGGAGTATTGCATACAGTTCTAGTCACCGCATCACAGGAAGGATGTGGAAGCTTTGGAAAGGGTGCAGAGGTGATTTACCAGGATGTTGCCTGGTATGGAGGGAAGCTCTTATGAGGAAAGGCTGAGGGACTGGAGGCTGTTTTCATTAGAGAGGAGGTTGAGAGGTGACTTAATTGAGACATATAAAATGATCAGAGGGTTAGCTAGGATGGACAGGGAGAGCCTTTTTCCTCGGATAGTGATGTATAGCACAAGGGGGCATAGCTTTAAATTAAGGGGTGCTAGATATAGGACACATGTCAGAGGTAGTTTCTTTACTCAGAGTATTGGGGCATGGAATGCCCTGCCTCCAACAGTAGTAGACTTGCCTTTAAGGGCACTTAAATGGTCATTGGATAAATATATGGTTGATAGTGGAATAGTGTAGGATAGATAGGCTTCAGATTGGTTCTATCTTCTATTAGGAGGAGAAAGTGAGGACTGCAGATACTGGAGATCAGAGCTGAAAATGTGTTGCTGGAAAAGCACAGCAGGTCAGGCAGCATCCAAGGAGCAGGATTCCTGAAGAAGGGCTCATGCCCGAAACGTCGATTCTCCTGCTCCTTGGATGCTGCCTGACCTGCTGCGCTTTTCCAGCAACACATTTTCAGCTCTATCTTCTATTAAGCTAGAACTCTCCACCAGTTTAATCTCAATTTGTGTTCACAAAAATAATAAACTCTGTTCGGCTGATGATTGCTGGCTCGTGTGCATCGTTATCTGCAGTACATCAGTCATTTCAGGATCCAGACATACTGTAGGAGAGAGGGCGGTTTTAACCTTTGAACAGGAGTTTTCTGTAGCACCATTCAAGAGTTTGAAGGCAATGGTTCATGCTGCAGGACGGAGGAGCAGAGAGTGAACCAATGCATCTCACCAAGTGACCGAGCACAAGAGAGATTGGGAATTGGAACTACCTGGAAGCAATTAATGGAAAGGCACAGAACAATAAAGTAGCCAAATGCAAACAGGGCAACAGTGAGGGGTTCCAATCAACATTTCCTTTCTCAGCCAAACGTCAACAAACCATGTTAGCTGATAAAACAACTACATGGCATTTTGGGAGCTTTTTCTGTACAAACTGGCAACCACAAATTGTTGACTATAAACCACTCTGCGGCCTCCCGAGATCACAAAGAGCACTGCAACAGAGGTCTTTATTTCTACATCTGAAGGATCAGGGAGAGTTGATAAGTTAGCTCTTCTGTTGAGAATTAAGGAGGGCAAGCCACACCAGGAGCTTGATGATAGGGCAGCACAGTGGCTTAGCGGTTAGTACTGCTGGGTGGAACGTCTTTCAGAGGGGCAGCATAGCCTCAGCGGGCCAAATGACCTGCTTCCACACTGTAGGGATTCTACATTCTGTGATTTGAACAATGGAGGTGGCTGAATTGTCTTTGTATTTCTGGTCTGTCTAAGGTGCAAGGAAACATATAGCATTTACACATATCATACCTCCGAGAAACAGAGATTCCTGAAGCGCTGTCAATAGTGAGAGTTAACGTACATTCGACTAGACTCCAGGAAATAATAAATGGATTGAGTTTGTTTGTTTGCTTTACATTTTGGCATGTGTGCGAGCACGAGAGAACGTGCATGTGTACGCGGGAGTGAGAGCCTGTGTGGGTGTGTGTGTGTGGGGACACGGGTGGGCAGCGTAATTTTGGGGCTTTAACCTTTATTTGAACCCCACGTTACCTTCGCTTTTATCTCAAAGATGTCACCTCCAAGAAGGAGCACTGTCTCAAACTAAGCTCAAATGATCAGGAGCTGGATTTGAACATAACCTTTAGCTCTGGAGCAGATGGGGAGCTGATGGCCTAGTGGTATTAATGCTAGACTTTTAATTTAGAGATCCTGGTAATGCTCTGGGAATCCAGGTTCATATCCTTCCATGGCAGAGGGCAGAACTTTAATTCAATAAACATCTGGAATTAGGGGTGTAATGATGACCACAAAACCATTGATTGTCAGAAAAACCCCATCTAGTTCACTAGTGCTCTTTAAGGAAGGCAAATGCGATCCTTACCCGGTCTGGTCGATATGAGACTCCAGACCCCAGAGCAATGTGGTTGACACTTAATTGCGCAGAGGACAGTTAGGGATGGGTAATAAATGCTGGCCTAGCCAGCAATGCCAACATCTTGTCACTGAATTTAAAAACTGAGGCACTTCCTGTTTGGCCCAGGTTTGAAGCTCTCTAAAACAAAGATTCCAGCTCAAAGAAAATCAAAAAGAGCACACACCTATCATAGAGTCATAGAGACGTACAGCACAGAAACAGACCCTTCAGTCCAACCCATCCATGCCGACCAGATATCCTAACTCAATCTAATCCCACCTGCCAGCACCCAGCCCATATCCCTCCAAACCCTTCCCATTCATATACCCATACAAAAGTCTTTTAAATGTTGCAATTGTACCAGCCTCCACCACTTCCTCTGGCAGCTCATATACGTACCACATTCTGCGTGAAAAAGTAGACCCTTACGTCCCTCTTAAATCTTTCCCCTCTAACCCTAAACCTATGCCCTCTAGTTCTGGACTCCCCCACCCCAGGGAAAAGACTTTGCCTATTTACCCTATCCATGCCCCTTCACGATTTTATAAACCTCTATAAGGTCACCTCTCAGCTTCCTACTCTCCAAGGAAAACAGCCCCAGCCTATTCAACCTCTCTCTAAAGCTCAAATCCTTCAACCCTGGCACCAGCCTTGTAAATCTTTTCTGAATCCTTTCAAGTTTCACAACATCCTACCAACATGAAGGAGACCAGATTTGCACGCAATATTCCAAAAGTTAATATTAACAACCACAGCCTGAGGGAGATTTTCAATTTGCTACAATCATTCATCTGCCCAGGTCAGAAGACAAACAAAATCAGCCCTCCCAAGCTGCGAGAAGCTTATCACGATTACCTGAGCAAAGTACATATTCATGAGACCGAGGGTGAAGAACTGCAGGCAGACCGGGAAGCAGTAGAGCAGCCAGAAGGAGAAAGGGCCCAGGGTGTTGGCTTTGATGGTGTCTCGGAAGTAAAATGAGAAGAGGGTAGTCCTCAGAGCAGCCCACAGGAGACACAGGAAGAGGAAGACAGTCTGGTAGCTGAACTTCTTGTGCCTGTAATGCAGCACCAGCCAGAGCTGGATGTAGATAAGGAGGAAGAGGAGTCCATAAAGTGCAGTGTAGACAATGGTCAGTCCCAGCGTTACCGAGAGCGGAACAGCAGGTTGCAGGGGTTCAGGGCTCACTGTGTTCAACACGATATCCATAACTTGTGCATCTTCCATCTTCAGGTCTGGAACCACGGTGGCACCATGCACTGGACTGATCTCAGAATAACCTACCAGGAGAGAAATTTAAATCAAGTTTAAACTTTAACTCTCTGTAATGATCAGTCAGCCAGCAGATAAACAGACAATCACCTCCAATGGAAGGGAGTATTGAATACATACACATGTGCAGCTCAACAACCCCGCTCTGACCAAAACTACTAGCGGACTTTCAAAACCAGCAGTTGCTGGGGTGGGAAGGGGAATTCAGAAGCCTGAATTCTGGTTAAGCAACAGATAGAGAGAGAGGGCTAGGGTTCATGGTCAGAGCACTGTGCAGTGATTTCTTTCTTCAAGCAGAAGACAGTTTGGGGATGTTAAGAGAGGGTTCAGCTGTAATGCTCCCCATTCAGCTTAAGACTCAGATGCGCAGAGTCGTGAGTTTGTAAAGATACTGGCCACTAACCAACACCAGGAGAATGGTGTCGAAGTGGGATTTGGCCTCACTCAGAGCTGTAAGCCGAATCCACAACCCCCACCCCCTGGTCTTTAACCTTTCTGGGTAATTTATAACTTCAAGGTGATGCACTGAGCAATCGTAAAGAAACAGAAATTCAGTCAACTTTTGTAAGCACAAGACTGATCCTTGGGGAGGTACTGTCAGCCATGAAAGCCAATATCTCAGAGGGAATCATTTGAGCTGCAGCATTACTGTTTTACCAGGGTCATGAACATCAGCTCTCACCACACCTTCGCTATCTGATTGGCAAATACACTCTTTAAACAAGAGGGAAAGCACCAGCTGGCTATTTTGGGCACCCTGCCATGGTACCCGATCCATTCCAGTGCACATACAGTGAAACTCTTGGCGAAAAGGGGATGGTAGCATGATATTATCCCACTACCAGCATCAGCGGTCCAAAGTGAAGCTGCTGAATCGGCACTGTTTGTGGTGGTGGTGGTGGGGGGAGAGATTTGTGGACAGCTTTGGCACTGTGGGAACGCACAAACTCTGAAATGGATCCAGACGGCTGAAACCTCAACCGACAATTACCACGCGTGTCAGGGTTTCTCCAAAGAGGCGACATTTGGGTGATTTTGCAATTGAGAGGAAAAATGGGATTTCACATTTCTGGGCAGTGTGTTTTCCCTATGGTGGGGGAATTCAAGACTAGAGGGCATATTTACACTCAGAGTGGTTCACATGTGGAACGAACTTCCAGACAAAGTGGTGGACGCGGGTACAGTTACAATGTTTAAAAGGTATTTGGATAAGGACATTAATAAGAGATGTTCAGAGGGATATGGACCAGGAACAGGCAAGTGGGACTAATTTGGTGTGAGAATATGGTCCAGTCTGGACTGGCTGGACCGAACGGTCAGTGTCGGTGCTGTCTGACTCTAGGCGAGAATCAGATCCCACACAGTGGATAAAAACACAAAAGAAAGACAGTTTAACCTTTGCGAAAAGTGAAACAATAATATCAAACATCCACCCGATTGACTATTTAAATGAGTTCCCAATTACTTATACTGTGCACAGATGAGTCTCCCAAAAAGGCGAATGTCGACCTGAAATGCTCAGCAGCAGTATTGAGAGTTTCCAGCACCCTTATCAAAGGGACGTGCAACAGGAGGCTGAGCACAGACAACAGCTCGAAGACTTGGAAGATGGAAAAGATCAGCCCGCTAGTTCCAGCTTTTCTTCCTCAAGTCAGCTGGCGCCAAACTGTGTTGGGAATCGGCCAGTGATATTAAACGTTTTGGCAAAGTTGGATGGTCTTTCTTCTTCACAGTTTAAATATGTCTCCAGTTTCGAACCTTTCTACACTTTTGGCCGCACTGAAAGGGCCACAACGTTTCTCCTTCGGTGGACTGCACCAATGTTAACAATGGGTAAGCTGGTCCCATTCCCACCGTTGAGAAACGGTCATTAACGCAGGACTGGATTAGTGTCCTCTTCCCCTCGAGTGCACAGCTTGGGTGAAAGTTGCCCAAAAGCCCCTCAAAGGCACTTGTCATCTACCCCGGCATGGCTCAATTTGATCCAGCACACTGTCAGTCTTTGGCAAGCAGCGGATGTACAGAACATTCTTCTTCCACCTGCTAAATAAGAGGAGAGGGTTTTTACACTTCTTCATAATCACCAAGTGCAATGCTCTCACATAATTCCACCATGCATCGTAACATCATGCACCATAATTAAGTCAAGACTGGGTTGCACCCAACCCAAGCAACTCAACTCAAGGAATCAATTTTGTTGCAAGTGACATGCAACACAAAGTACTTGCCACAGAATAGAGGAAGCTTTACTGTATCTAACCCTGTGCTGTCCCTGTCCTGGGGAGTGTTTGATGGGGACAGTGTAAATGGACCTTTACTTTGTATCTAGCCCAACGCTATTGCTGTCCTGGGAACATTTGATGGGGCAGGTATAGGGACATGTTTACTCTATATCTAATCCCGTGCTATACCTGTTCTTGGAATGATTGATGGAGACAGTTTAGAAAGCTTCACCATATCTGCTCTGGGAATTCTCAATATGGACACCGCATGACTGAAACACAAAACATTCCACTCCCTCACTGACAAGCTCAAACAAAAAAAAAGTCAGATGGATTAAAAAGCAGTGTGTCAAAGTGATCACAAAGGCATAATCTCATCACGTACAGCTTCAGATAAGGGATTGGTTCTGATAATGGCTTGAGATTGACAATGTTATCAGAACTGACTAGATCTTCTTCGAAACTATTTCAACTTACTTATTATCCCTTAAATAACGTACGTGTTGTTTCAAATAAACGTGTCAGAATTGGGACAGGAGGAACAACCAAACATTTTAGAGAGAAGCAGAATTGCTTCAACCTGTTCCAATCAAAATTTCACAATAAATTGTGACCACACAAACAGGGAAGAGTGAGATGGTTGTAAAGTTCAGACTGACTCCTAACCACTATTCGGTTGGGAAGCGCTCACTTTGATCACATTCTGCTACAGTGTTCTCATTTCCAAGCCTCCCTGGCCAGCCCCTCTCAAAGATTGGTCATTTTCCCACAAAAATCATAAACTCCGTCCCAATGATGCACACTTTGGAGTGCAGGAATTTAATGCAGGATTGCTGAGTGAGTAAAAAAAATAAATCTCACTTCAGCCGAATATCCGTTTGAGCTCTCGGAAACTGTGAGAAGCTGACAGGGAGAAAATGTCAAGCATTTAAGCCATGAGCTGCACCATAGCTCCCTTAACAAAAAGAGTATTCCTTTCTGTAACAAGAGCTATTACTGTTCATCGTACAAGAATGGAAGCTTTAAAAACCCCAAGCCACGCTACAGCAGACAGAAATCCGTCAACAACATAAAGACATTCATTAAAATGAATCTCAAGGAAAAAGAAATCACTGGCTGATATAACTGAAAATAAATGTGGCATGAAACTCTTAGTCACCTCAGGGATAAACATTTAAAACAAATTAGCTGCTGCTCATCTCATTCCTTCTTAAACGGAAGTAAAATCCTAAGCCATGTACTGAACTATGAGCAGATACCACTGCCTCTCCCCACTATCAGGTTTAGAATTGCTGAATGAACAAACATATACACCACTGAATCCCCCATAATTAACATCCCATGGATGACCAGGACATGAACTGGATCAGGCTTATGAATAGCATGGCCACAACAGCAGGACAGAGATTGAGAACATTGCAATGAGCAGCTCACTTCCTGACTCCCAATGCCTCTCCTTCATCTCAAGGCCATAGGAGCAGAATTACACCTTCCAGCACAGAGTCTGTTCTACCATCGCTGATATGTTTCTCAACCCCGTTCTCCTGCCTTCACCCTTTAATCTCCTTACTAATCAAGAACCTACTTCTGTCTTACATTCACTGAATGACTTGGCTTCCACAGCCTTCTGCAGCAATGGGTTCCACAGATTTACCACCCTCTGGCTGAAGAAATTAAAGAAACCCCCAAGGCACAAGTCAGGAGTGTGAGGGAATATTCCCCCCTTGTCTGGATAGATGCAGCTCCAACAACACAAAACGTTTGACACCCTTCAGAGCAGAAGAGCCTGCTTTTAACTGGAACTGTCTCACCACCAATACACAATGGCCAAAACACGCACCATCTACAAGACACACTTCACTAACTCAGCAAAGCTTCTTCAGCAGCACCTTGCAAATCAGTAATCTCGAGGGTGTAGGTTTACTCGCTGAGCTGTAGGTTTGATATCCAGACGTTCATTACCTGGCTAGGTAACATCATCAGTGGCGACCTCCAAGTGAAGCGAAGCTGTTGTCTCCTGCTTTCTATTTATATCTTTCTCCTGGATGGGGTTCCGGGGTTTGTGGTGATGTCATTTCCTGTTCGTTTTTCTCTATATCCCAGGAGGACAAGGGACCACTCGCAGCTACAAAACCCTTCCAAGTCCAGACCAGCATAATATCAGACGCTCCTTCAGTGTCAATGGATCGAAGTCCTGGAGTCTTCTTCCAATCAACATTGTGGGTCCACAACACATGGACTTCAGCAGTTCAACAGGTTTACCACCATCTTCTCAACAGCAATGAAGGACAGGCAATAAATACTGGCCTAACTCACTTCCAATGAACAAATCAAACACAAGGTCCTGAGGCTGCCACACTGCAACTGCTGAGTCCTATCATAAAAGGATTTCTGTAGACCTAATGGGAAGAAGCAGCAGACAGAGAAACCTACTCAGTGAAAATAAATATCACTGGAACCACCCCCACAGTCAGTCAGATCTCTAATTGATTTCACAGCTCAAGACTATAAGTGACCTAGAGATACAGGGATTGTAGGCTGAGGGGTTACTGGACCTCAGACAGATCTGACCATAACTAGAATGTAGTGTCACCCCTAGAATCCCAGAAGCCCCCGCCCCTTTGACAACTATGTCCAGAGGAAGCGCCCGACAAACAAGTCCAGAGGAAGACCTTACCCCCCTGATACCCCAGTCCTGAGGAAGCTCCTACCCCCCCCGATACCCCAGTCCTGAGGAAGCCCCTACCCCATCCCCCGATACCCCAGTCCTGAGGAAGCCCCGACCCCCTGATAACCCAGTACCCAGTCCTGAGGAAGCTCCTACCCCCGATAACCCAGTCCTGAGGAAGCCCCTACCCCCCTGATAACCCAGTCCTGAGGAAGCTCCTACCCCCCTGATAACCCAGTCCTGAGGAAGCCCCTACCCAGTGATAGCCCAGTCCTGAGGAAGCCCCTACCGCCCTGATTACCCAGTCCTGAGGAAGCCCCTAACCCCCTGATTACCCAGTCCTGAGGAAGCCCCTAACCCCCTGATTACCCAGTCCTGAGGAAGCCCCTACCCCCTGGTAAGTGTGACCTGAGTATTCCCCTCTTTCCCCCCCCATTCCCCATTGATGATTGGCCCTTGCCTAGATTCCCCCACCCCTTCCCTCACTCTGGATGGTTTTGTGGGCACCACCTTCTGCACAGGATGGACCAGTCGAGACCATTGTGTGTTTGTGAGGGGGGGGGTGTCAAGGTGGTTCCATCCCGAGACCCCACCCCCGAGCTCTGCCTCAATGGAACATTCTGTCAAACCCCTCGTCTCTCTCCAAACTCCCCGTCAACTGGAAACCAAACTCCGCCGGCGGACCCCATTCTCACCTCCCATCTCATCCTTCCTGGTCACATTACCGCGCGATCGCCAGGCGGGTGAAAACTCCGTTTAGCGCCTCTCGCTTTGAATTTCACTCGGAGCGGAGCGGCTCAGCGGCGGACCCTTCAAATCCGTCAAGGGGAGACCTGCCGCGCCTGCGCGCCAGCCGGCCGCTCTTTATTTTCCCACACCCCGGATTGACTGCGCCTGCGGACCCGCCGCTGCCCACTGCGCCTGCTCACTCCTCCCCGTCAGTTGGCTGTGTGGAGACCGGCCGGCAGCCGCTCGCGTATCCCGCCGAATGCGCCTGCTCAGTCCCGTCAGTTCGCGGTGGTCAGCCGCCACCCGCGCGCGTACCTTGCCGACTGCGCCTGCTCATTCCCGTCAATACACGATGGGGAGGGAGGCCGGCCGGCAGCGGCAGCAGCAGCGCGCGTAACCCGCCGACTGCGCCTGCTCATTCCCGTCAATACACAATGGGGAGGCCGGCCGACAGCCGCACGCGTATCCCGTCAATTGCGCCTGCTCACTCCCGTCGGTTCGCGGGAGTGCGCATAACGCCGACGCCGGGTGATGCACTTGCGCATGCGTGCATGCAATCCTGCTACACCCACTGCTTTGATTTTGGGGTCAAAAGTCAAACGACACCAGGTTGTAGTCCAACAGGTTTATTTAGAAGCACTAGCTTTCAAAGTGCTGCTCCTTAATCAGGTGGTTGAGGAGTATAAGATCATAAGACACAATTTATAGCAAAAAATTACAGTGTCATGCAACTGACATGATATATTGAAAACCTGGATTGTTGTTTAATCTTTTAGAATGGGTTGCAGGTTTTGGTTCATTAATATGTAAATCCCAGAACTTGTTTTAAGTCACCTTCTTGAGATAACGTATGGTTTTATAACAAAAGGTGACATCTCAGCTCAGGAAATGCTTTAAAGGTGTGAGTGAGGTCAGAGTCTGTCTATATCCTGATCTTGAGTCAGACTGGTTCTGTTTCCAAAGTGGAATATTACACGTATTGACTGCCTGCAGGTTGTGCATTTTTGAGCAAGATAGAATGTATCTGTAACTACAAATTCACCCCATGCTGTACATCTCTATGACTTCTATGTGTGTGCGCACATGAGAGAGTGTGTTTGCATGTGTGAATATTTGGTAAAGTGTATGTGGGTGTGATGGAGTATAAGCCTCAAGAGGGTGTGCGCGAGTATGAGTATGGGAAGTGTATATTAGATTACTTACAATGTGGAAACAGGCCCTTTGGCCCAACAAGTCCACACCGACCCGCAACCCACCCAGACCCATTTCCCTCTTCACCTAACACTACGGCCAATTTAGCATGGCCAATTCACCTAACCTGCACATTTTTGGACTGTGGGAGGAAACTGGAGCACCTGGAGGAAACCTGCACAGACACAGGGAGAACATGCAAACTCCACACAGTCAGTCGCCTGTGGCGGGAATTGAACCCGGGTCTCTGGCGCTGTAGGGGCAGCAGTGCTAACCACTGTGCCACCATGCCGCCCACCAATGAGAGTTGAGCTGGACTGGCACAGAGAGGTTGCCGAAATGTGGTAATGGATGTTCAGAGTCTTGCATAGAAATCTTTTTTCGTGGTGCCCTATCAAGTGTCTTTTTGAAATACAAAAACACCGCATAGACCGTTTTCCCCTTAGTCCACCCTGCTTGATACATTCACAAAAAAACTCTGTGCAACTGTCAGAGCACAATTTTCTCTTTGACCAAACCAAAAGACACAGGAATTTTAAGTAAGAAATATACCTGTCCTGCTCACTCTGTGACCCCACTGCCCAGGGACAGTCATCGTCTTCAAACTGACGAGAGTTGTCAAAGAAATACGAACGGGAAGCAAAGCTCTGGCCATTAATTATCCCAGTCCCAGCCAGATCCTGAGCTGGTCTTATGTGTGTGAGAGAGAACGTGCGTATGAGAGGGGGTCTGTGTGAGTACGTAAGAATGTGTGTGTATGTGTGTGAGAGAGAGTGTATAGTGTAGTGGGGTCACCTGTAGTGTGACATAAACCCAAGATCCCAGTTGAGGCTATTCTCATGGATACCAAACTTGGCAAGCTTTTGGAGCTCAGCTCCTTCCTCAGGTGTGGTATGATAGGGAGGTAGAAGACACAATATTTGTAAGCAAAAAGTTAACAGCTTTAAAACTAGCTGCCCTTGTTGAATCCTTTAATCAGAAGACCTCTGACTAAATTGCAAAATCCAGATTTCTTTCAAGTCTTTGTCCTTCAATAATTAAAAGTTTTATCAATATACAAGAGGTCATATTTCAGGTTAGACAATGCGCTTCAAGTGTGAGATCTGGCTATGAATCTGTCAATATTTTAAACTGAGGTCCAGTTTTATTTTCTTGACATCCCACCCCCACCCCCACCCTCAACTTAAATTGCAATTAGAAAGAATTTCACCTTAAACGCTCGTCTTTGGCAATGCATATAAGAGATGCAGCAAATTGCTCTCAATGTCAAGTTAGGCCCTGCCATGCTTCTCACTCAATCCTGTCACAAATCTAACGATGGCCCCGAAACCGGTCCCATTCGTTTCTGTACCATTCCTGTGTGCCCATTAACACTGTGCTGATTTTCTACAGGCCCTGAAATTAAGTCAAACCTAGAAAGAACTGAAAGTCAGACTTCTAACTGTTCATGTGCAAGAAGCTAGGAAGTGTCCACAGATTTCAGTGGGATTTCAGATGATGGCTATAGGGTGGTGATGACTTTGTGTTATTATCGTTGGACTGTTAAGGGCTACATGGTGGCTTAGTGGTTAGCACTGCTGCCTTATAGCACCAGGGAGCTGGGTTCAATTCCAGCTTCTAGCGACCATCTGTGTGGAATTTGCACATTCTCCCCATGTCTGTGTGGCATTTCCTCTTGGTGCTCCGGTTTCCTTCTACGATCCAAAGATGTGTAGGTTTGGGTGGATTGGCCATGGGATAATTGCCCATAGTGTTCTGTGATGTGTAGGTTAGGTGCGTTAGCCATGGGAAATACAGGGAAAGGGGAGGGGAATGGGTCTGGATGGTATGCTCTTTGGAAGGTGGGTGTGGACTTGTTGGGCTGAATGGCCCGTTTCTGCACTGAACGGATTCTATATTAATCCAGAGATCCAGGTAATGTTCTGCAGACCCTGGGTTGAATCTCACCATAACAGATGGTCAAATCTGAATTAGATTACTTACAGTGTGGAAACAGGCCCTTCGGCCCAACAAGTCCACACCGCCCCGCCGAAGCGCAACCCACCCATACCCCTACATTACCCCTTACCTAACACTACGGGCAATTTAGCCTGGCCAATTCACCTGACCTGCACATCTTTGTGACTGTGGGAGGAAACCGGAGCACCCGGAGGAAACCCACGCAGACACGGGGAGAACGTGCAAACTCCACATAGTCAGTCGCCTGAGGCGGGAATTGAACCTGGGTCTCTGGCACTGTGAGGCAGCAGTGCTAACCACTGTGCCACCGTGCCGCCCAGAATTCAATTTTAAAAAACTGGAAATAAGAGTCTGATGATGGCCACAAAGCCATTGTCAATTATTCGAAAAATCCATCAGGTTCACTAATATCCTTTCGGGAAGGAAACTGCCATCCTTACCCAGTCTGGCCTACATGTGACTCCAGGCCCACAGCAATGTGATCGACTCTTTATTGCCCTCTGGGCAGTGAGGGTTGGGCAATTAATGCTTGCCTAGCCAGCGATGCCTATGAGTAAATTAATAATCACAGAGATCGGGAGGGAATGAGAACATTGATGGATTTGAAAACCAGGTTGAGAATTTTGAGACCAACGGCACAACTTGACTGGGAGCTGGATTGGCAAGTGGTGTTGATCCTTTTTTTCAAGATGGCGGCACAGCAGCAGCCCAATGTGCAGGCTTCTCGGCCCAGGAGCCCAGAGCTCATCTACTCCATCCGCTTCAGCGTTCTTTTTCTTTCTATGCTTCTCTTTGAATGTTTCCATTTATTATGATACCTTACCTTCTTTTAAAGGTGACATTGGCAGAATGCATCTTTAGGCCTGGCGCTGAGGAGGGTTCCAAAGGCCTGGCACGGCAGTACAGGCTTGGTGGCTTCCCAGTATTCCAGTAGTCCAGCGTACCCCAAACCCAGTAGCGTTTAATTGAACTGTGATGTTATTTTACTTTCTTTTTCTTCGTAATGATCATTTCTGTCATTAACTTCGGAGCTGTGGTATGGCGACTTAGAGTCATAGAGAAATATAGCACGGAAATACAGACCCCAGCGGTCCGACCTGTCCATGCTGACCAGATATCCTAAATTAATCCAGTCCCATTTGCCAGCATTTAGCCCATATCCCTCTAAACCTTTCCAATTCATGGACCCATCCAGATGCCTTTTAAATGTTGTAATTGTGCCAGCCTCCACCACATCCTCTGGCAGCTTGTTCTATACACACATCACCCTCTGCGTGTAAAAATTGCCCCTTAGATTCCTTTTAAATCTTTCCCCCTCACTTTAAACCTATGTCCTCTAGTTTTGGACTTCCCTACCCTGGGGCAAACACAGTGCCCATTCACCCTACCCAACCTCCCTCATGATTTTATAAAGCTCTATAAGATCACCCCTCAGCCTCCAATGCTCCAAGGAAAACAACCCCAGCCTATTCAGCCTCTCCCAAGAGCTCAAACCACCCAATGCCTGCTACATCCTTGTAATTTTTTTTTCTGAATCCATTCAGTTTCACAACATCTTTCCTTTGGCAGGGAGACCAGAATTGAACACANAAGGAGACCAGAATTGCACGCCATATTCCAAAAGTGGCCTAACCAATGTCCTGTACAGTCACAACATGGCCTCCCAACTCCTGTACTCAATGCACTGACCAATAAAGGCAAGCATACCAAATGCCTTCTTCACTATCCTGTCTACATGCGACTCCACTTTCAAGGAGCTATTAACTTGCACATCAAGGTCTCTTTCATAGAAACATAGAATCTCTATAATGTGGTTGCAGCCTACTGGGTCCACACTAACTCTCTAAACAGCATCCCACCTAGTTCCATCCCCCCACCCTATCCCTGTAACCTTGTTCTTTCCATGGCTAATCCACCTAACATGCACATCCCTGATCACTATGGGCAATTTAGCATGGCCAATCCACCTATCATAGCCAATCCACCTATCCTAGGCAAAAGTGAGGACTGCAGATGCTGGAAACCAGAGTTTCCTCATTTCCCCTCCCCCCACCTTACCTCAGTTCCAACCTTCCAGTTCAGCACTGTCCTCATGACCTGTCCTACCTTGCCGATTTTCCTACTCCTCGGATGCTGCCTGACTTGCTGTGCTTTTCCAGCGCCACTCTGATCTAAACCCAATCCACCTATCCTGCACATCTTTGGACTTTGTTTGGCAATAATCCCCCAGGACTTTACCATGAACTGTATTTCTGGGGAAGAGAGAGAGAGAGAGAGAGAGAGAGAAAATAGGAAAATTATTGACATGGATAAACGTACAAACCCGTGGTACAATCATTCTTTATTAGAGTAAATCAGATAGTTCCAAGATAGTTCGCCAAGAGAATATTCTCAGAGATTAGTTTATATTCAAGCACACTCTGAAGGAGGATTAAACACGCTTGGATCATGGATTCTTTTAGTCAAGTTGAAAGATCTAGGAATTAAAAACAGAAGAAGTAAAGGCTAGTTCATAAATATCCAAAAAGCACTTCCCATAATTGTTCACGAAATGAGAAAATGCAGCAACCATTCAGAAAAAAATGGAAAAAAGACAGCTCTCTAATTACTTTCCAATAGGGGTCATTAGATCTTTTATGCTTTCCTTGTGTTTAGAGCTCCCACCTTCCTTGCTGTTAACCTCTTTAAACAAAATTACCCTAAATGTTTCAGTGCAATAGACTTCAACTGCATTTATCTTATGTCCTAGAGTTAAACATAATTCCCAATCTAAAAGCTATAGGTTGAAACTGGAATACCTGGACCATGAAATACATACTGATGACAAGGTGGTTGTCATAGTCTTACCAGACCGTAGGGATTACCCTCTTATTAGAGAGAAGCAAGTGGTGGTGATTTAACCTGAGAGCCACCAAACATCAGGTGAGAGAAGAGGAAAGCCCTTCGTGGTAACAAGAATTGAACCCATGCTATTGGGATCACACGATTCTGCAAACCAATGCTCCAGCCAACTGAGCTAAACCAATTCCCTAAGAAGCTAGTGATGAGCATGAACATGACAAAGGTTTCACGAGCAAGTGAGTTGAGACGGGGACAAAGTAATGGAGGTGGAAATAGGTAAACTTAATGAAGACATATGTCAAATAAGCTACCTGATAAATTAGCAACAGGAGAATCAACAGAATTGATGGTGTCATCAGAGAACATGTGATAATTTATGCCTTCCGTAATGAAATCATAGAATCCCCAAAGTCAGAAAAAGGCCAAGTGGCCCATCGATTCTGCAACAACTCTCTGAGACGCATTTCAGCTGTACCCAACCCTGTAACTCTGCATCTATCATGGCTAATGACATAGGCTATAAATTACAGGCAATTTAGCACGGCCAATCCACCCTAACCTGCACATCCCTGGAGACTATGAGGCAATTCAACACGACCAATCCACCATAACGTGCACATCCCAGGACACTATGGGACAATTTAGCACAGCCAATCCACCCTAACCTGCACATTCCTGGACACTATAGGACAATTCAATGCGGCCAGTCCACCTGAACCTGCACATGTTTGGATTGTGGGAGAAAACCAGAGCACACAAAGGAAACCCACGCAGATATAAGGAGAAAATTAAAACTCTACATAGAAAGTCACGAACCCAGGTCCCTGGTCCCTACTACTGAGCCACTGTGCTACTATGGGGTAACAACACAGCCAATCCACCCCAACCAGCACATCTCACAACACTATGGGACAATTTAGCACGGCCAATCCACCCTAACCTGCACATCCCTGGACTCTAAGGGACAATTTAGCACGGCCAATCCACCCTAACCTGCACATCAATGGGCACTATGGGACAATTTAGCACGGCCAATCCACCCTAACCTGCACATCCCTGGACTCAATGGGACAATTTAGCACGGCTAATCCACCCTAACCTGCACATGGCTTGGACACTATGGGTCAATTTAGCACGGCCAATCCACCCTAACCTACACATCCCTGAACACTGTGGGACAATTTACCCAATTGAACAGGGGAAGCCATCTTGAATTGTAACATTCAGAGCACACTCAATTCTAAGAGTTTCCAGGAGATAGCATTCAATCCTATACAGCACCAGGTCAGGGCAAGGTTTATAGGAGATTACCCAGGACAGTGCGGGAGTCACTAAGGAGCAGTTCCAAGGTTACCGCACTTGTGAGAGTCTGTGAGTATTGGAGACAGAAAAGTTGACGTCATGTTAGGCAGGGTTGTTGTTAGAGGCACTGCTGAATACGCAACTGACCTGCACTGAGTTTTTGTACTGGGGAACCCACTGAGAAATCCATGACTAGTTGATGGTAGAGGTTTGAGGCAACACATTGTTGGAGTTAGGGCTCAGGAAACGTCTTGGGGGCTGTGCAGCTCAGGAGAAGTCATAGTGACTTCACTCGTAGTTCAGTGAAGCTGTGCTAACAGTGAAGGGAATCCACGTGCAGGATTAATGCAAGTGAGCAAGGTTAGAGCTCAGAAAAAAAAATACAAGTGCAGTTCTCACTCAGTGAAAAGCTGGAGCTGTGCCTGAGAGACAGTGCAGTTTCTGGAGTCCAGATAAGTAGAGACAGAGGAAAGGACGCTGGTTGGCCACAATGGGGGTAATTGACGGGGTGACTCATCAGAGGGAATTACAAGTCCAGGTTGGCCAATGTTAAGAATTGTGATGCCATTGTGAAGATTAATAAAATTGATGACCCACTATGTCATTAATGTCTGCAGGGGTGTGGATTGGATGAGGGGCATGGAGAGGCTGGATAGTTTAGGTCTTTTTCCCCAGGGTAGGGGAGTCCAAAACTAGAGGGCATAGGTTTAAGGTGAGAGGGGAAGGGTATAAAAGGGACCTAAGGGGCAACCTTTTCACGCAAGGGGTGGTACGTGTATGGAATGAGCTGCCGGAGGAAGTGGTGGAGGCTGGTACAATGACAACATTTAAAAGGCATCTGGATGGGTATATGAATAGGAAGGGTTTAGAGGGATATGGGCCAAATGCTGGCAAATGGAACAAGATTAATTTAGGATATCTGGACGAGTTGGACCTAAGGGTCTGTATTTCTGTGCTGTACAACACTATGAATGACAGTGGAAAGATGCTGGAAGAATGGTGAACTGTGTGAAAGACACCAGATAGCTAGAGAAGAATGACGAGGGGAAATTTACCTTTGGTCACATTCACACATAGCAGTCATGAAAATGGAGCTGGTGTAAGAGGTCAGAAATTGGTGCAGTGTCGAAAGATCTTGGGGTTCGGATTGAGGTTTCGGCTGGAGGAGGTTGCGGAGATAGGGTGCGGGAGCTGTGAGGAGGGAAGGGGGTAACGGGGAAGAAGAGGCTCTGTGGGGGCATTTGAAAGAAAGCTTAAGAAGATGAAAACTGGAACAGGGGAAGTAAGCAAACAGAGGAGATGATGGATGAACATGTAAGATGGGACACGGGGTAGCAGAAAATTACAGTAATCTCATGTTTATGGAGGCTGATTGGTCAGGGATGCGCTGAGTTAGTCAGACCGAACGTTGGCCAATGGGCTGAGGCGAAGGCAGACTGGTCAATGTTGCAGACGTGGAGTGAACGTCCAGCGGAAGTGGTGGACATGAGCACGGTTACAATGTTTAAAAGACACTTAGACTAGTAGGTGAATAGGAAAGGAGAGATCTGGGCCAGGAGTAGGCAGGTGTGACTAATCTAGCTCAGAATTATGTTCGGCATGGACTGGTTGGTTTCGAAGGGTCTGTTTCCGTGCTGTATGAGACTGTTATGTTACAGAGAGTGGAGCTTTGGATAAGCCCAGGCTGAGAAAAGGGAGAGAGATCAACCAGATGGAATCGCCCGAAGGCAAGGGTTTCAGTGAAGTCGGAAGCTGAAACATTGAACCCTTTGGCTTCTAACCGTAAAGCCTCGCCTAAGTGGGAAATGAAGAGGAATCTTGGGCTAAGGGTGGATCACCAGCAATGAATTCCTGAATGTCCTCTGCACAATTGAGAAGTCCCCAGCCAAGGATGAAGGAGGGATGGCTTGCTTCTCCCTCTGGTGAGTACAAGTTGTGTTTTTAAAGATGCGTATTTGTTCAGGGTCTGAGTGGTGCACCCTCAGTGTACAATGATGTACCCTCCACATGACACGTGAATCTCTGGAGCACGAGTCATCATTATCACGTACTGCACTGACCAGGGAAGATCACCCGAGAGCCAAGAATTGATGTGTGTGCTCCCTCTGGTGACCCAAGTGGGTCATCACCACAACACATACTTGAAAATCACACAAACACAATACCTCCATTCTGAGCGAGAGGATTAGACAGTGGATTTGGATCAGGTCAGGCTTGGAGAGCCGAATGGCCTGTTTCTGGACTGTAAATTTTCTTTGTTCTTTGTTCTTAACACCAGGTTATGGTCCAACAGGTTTATTTGGAGCACTAGCTTCCAAATACAGTAAACCTGTCGGACTGTAACCTGACGTTGTGTCCAACACCGGCATCTCCAAATCACCACAACACATACAGTACTCCAGTGCCTACTGTGAGGGAGTGGGGAGGACTTTTGCCCTAAGCCAGAAAGTTGAAGGTTGAAGTCCCATTCCCGGCCCTTGGAGACAAACATAACGCCGAGTCAGCACGGTTTCGTCACAGGTAGGTTACCCCTGACAATCTGTTAGAATTCTTTGAGTGGTGGCACAGTGGCTAGCACTGTTGCCTCACAGCACAGGGACCTGGGTTTGATTCCACCCTCAGGCAACTGTCTGTGTGGAGTTTGCACAGTCTCCCCGTGTCTGCATGGGATTTAATCCAGGTGCTCCGGTTTCCTCCCACTGTCCAAAGACACGCAGGTTAGGGAAGATTGGCCATGCTAAATTCCCAATAGTGACCATGGATGTGTTCGCTAAGTGGATTAGCCATGGGGAATGCAGTGTTATGAGGGATTGGTCCAGATGAGATGCTCTTCAGAGGGTCGATGTGGACTCGATGGGCCAAATGGCCTGCTTCCACACTGTAGGGAATCTTTGATCTAAGTAGCATGGAGCGTTTGAGTTGTAAGGAGGGATTGAATATGCTGCAACCTTTTCCTATGGAGCGTCGAGGCTGAGTGGTGATCATATAGAGGTTTATAAAATCATGAGGGGCGTGGATAGAGTAAATAGTTAAGGTCTTCTCCCCCAGGCCAGGGGAGTCCAAAACCAGAGGGCATAGATTTATGGTGAGAGGAGAAAGATGTAAAAGGAACCTAAGGGGCTGTTTTGTCACACAGAGGGTGGTGCATGTATGGAATGAGCTGCCAATGGAGTTGGGTCCAATTACACATTTAAAAGGCATCTGGGTGGGTATATGGATAGGAAGGGTTTAGAGGGATATGGGCCAAATGCTGGCAGATGGGACTAGATCAGTTTAGGATATCTGATCGGTGTAGACAGGTTGGACCGAAGGGTCTGTTTCCGTGCTATACAGTTCTATGATGCTGTAAGCAAGTTAGACAAAGGAGAGACAATGGGTGTGTTCTATTTGGATTTCCAGAAGATCTTTGACAAGGTGCTGCCTGGTTGGCTGCTAAATAACAGCCCAGGATGTTCAGGGCAAGGGACTGGCCTGGATAGAGGATTGGCTGACTGGCAGATGGCAGACAGT
>NC_057754.1:5236605-5242843 GCF_004010195.1 Chiloscyllium plagiosum
TTAAGCCAATCTCTCCTCACATTACAGTCTTGCCATCCTGGGTATCAACTTTGGTGATCATCTGCTACGCTTTAATGGCGGGTGTATCCTCTCTCTCTCTCTCTCTCGAGGCTGGGCGACCAGAGTTGCACACAGCCTACTCCAGGCTGTGGTCTCACCAAGACCAACTGCAGTAAAGACATGTCTACTTCTGAACTCTTTGTCCCTGTGACCGCTCGCTGCACCTGCCTGTTTGCTTGGATTGACTGGTGTGCACCCGCAAATTCTGGTGTGCAACCATCAAAAGAATACTCTCCATTCTCACAGTGAAGTGTATAAATGCACCCTCCATACTCCCACCCAGTGTTTGGGTCATCAGCAAACTTGGAAAAGTAGCGCTGGGTTCTCTCCTCCGGGACACCTATAAATAGCCAGGGCCCCAAGCTTGGATACTCGTCCTATCCCACTCGTCATTGCCTCTAGGGAAGCACTAGTGGCCCAGTGGTTAGCACTGCTACCTCACAGCACCAGGCACCCGGGTTCGATTCCAGCCTCGGGCAATTGTCTGTGTGGAGTTTGCACGTTCTCTCTGCGTGGGTTTCGGTTTCCTCCCACAATCCAAAAAGATGTGCAGGGTAGGATGGATTGGTTAAAGTGCTAAATTGCCCGTGGTGTTAGGTGCATTAGTCAGGGGTAAATATAGGGTAGGGGGAATGGGTCTGGGTGGGTTACTCTTCGGAGGGTCGGTGTTGGGCTGGGAGGGCCTGTTTCCACACTGTAGGGAATCTAATCTCCTGCTCAGAAACACAACCCATTTATCCCCCACTCTGTTTCCTGTCTGTCAGCCAATTCCCCCATCCCATGTGCTTCAATTTTACCCACGAACCACATCTCGAAATCTTCCTGCAGAGATTCCTGGACGTGTCCAGCCACTCTACCCTCCATCAAAGACATCTCAGAAATGACTGCCAGACCGTTCAGACCTCTTGGCATCGTGTTAGCTCACAAACCCACCAAAACAGCAGCTAATGAACTTGAAGGACCCCATACAGACAACAAGCAAAACTAATGTCATTTACAAAATACCGTGCAAGAACTGTTGACAAACAGGCAGAAAACTAGCCACCAGGATACATGAACATCAACTAGCCACAAAAAGACGTGACCCTCTCTCACTAGTATCTTTACATACAGATGAGGAAGGTCACCATTTTGACTGGGACAACACATCCATCCCAGGACAAGCCGAACAGAGACATGCATGAGAATTCCTAGAGGCATAGCATTCCAACCAGAACTCTACCAACAAAAGCATTGACTTGGATCCCATTTACCACCCCCTGAGAAACAAAGAGCAGGAAATGGCTCACTACAGGAAATGACATCGCCAACCCAAGGCAACCTAAACACATAAATAGAAAGAGGGTCAGACCACCAGTGCTTCATCCAGGGGCTTACCTGATGATATTACCTAGTATGGTGACGAAACGTCTGAACACGAACCTTCCAGCTCAGTGAGCATGCATCCAATATCTCCAGCGCATTCCAACCGGAACTCTATCAAATCCAAATGTACTGGATCTCCCTTCTCTAACCTCCTCGTTCCATCGTCCAGTAACTCCAGCCGGTTTGTTAAACATAGTTTACTTTTCGGAGACCCCTGCTGGCTTTCTCTCATGTCCTGTCCTCACCTCTGTCACGATAGAATCTAGGATTGTCTCCACATGTGAGGCTCCGATAGCTCAGTAAGCCATCTGTTTCCTCCTTCCCGTTTTTAACGGTTAGAGTGACATTCGCCCGCCTCCAATCTGCCTGAACAGCCCTACAGTCTCTTGAATTTTGGAAGGGGACCACCAACGCATCCAATATTTCCAGCGCCACTTCCTGGTAAATCCCCTCCGAACCCATGTTGGCTGCAAGTTTACTCTCATACCCTCTGGATCAATCGTTTTGACCTCCTTTTGCAGAATTCTAAAATGCTCCCAGTCCTCAGGTTAGCTGCTTTTTCTGGAAACCTTACATGTCTCTTTATCCAATACCAGCCCAAATTGACTTTGTAAGGCATGGTGGAGATGATCAGGCCCCGAGGATTTATCAACCTTTAACCCCTGTAGATCTCACCAGCACCGTTCTCCAACTGAGACCGGTTTCTGCCCTCGGTTCCCGAACATTTCCGGGAGGTTACTTGTGAAGACGGAACCCGAGTATGTGATTCAATTCTACCGTCATTTCTTTGCCCTCGTTATAATTTCCCCCTTTCTGGCTGTTCTTCTTCCCTTCCCACATCTATGGAAGCTTTCACAATCAGTTTTTAAGTTAAGAGTCATACAGCACGGAAACTGACCCTTCGGTCCAACCAGTCTCTGCCGACCCTAATCCCAAATTGAACTAGTCCCCACCTATCTGCTCCTGGCCCATATCCCTCTAAACCTTTCCTATTCATGTAGTTACTCAAATGTCTAATCAACATTATAATTGTACCCACATCCAGCACTTCCTCAGAACGTGGACCAGCCCCTGTATAAAAATATTGTCCCTCGTGTCTTTTTAAAATCTCTCTGCTATCACCTTAAAAATGTTCTTGAAATACTCCCACCCTAGGGAAAAGACACCTGCCACTCACCTTATCTATACCCCTCATAACATTATAAACCTCTATAAGGTCGGCCCTTAACTGCCTCCTGTTGTTACAGTGAAGAAAGTCCCAACCTATCCAGCCTCTCCTTATAACTCAAACCCTCTATTCCCCCCAGCATCCTGGTAAATCTCTTCTGAACCCATGTTGGCTGCAAGTTTACTCTCATACACTCTGATTCAATAGTTTTGACCTCCTTTTGCAGAATTCTAAAATGCTCCCAGTCCTCAGGTTAGCTGCTTTTTCTGGAAACTTTACATGTCTCCTCTTTATCCAATACCAGCCCAAATTTACTTTGTAAGCCATGGTGGAGCCACTTTTCAGCTTGTGGTTGTACACCAGTCCGGAGTGAATCAGTGTTGAAAACTATGTACACGTTCCTCAAATATTAGCCATTGCCTGTCCACTGTTAACCCTTTTAATAAAGTTCCCCAATCAATCATTGCCAACTCACGCCTCATGCCCTTGTACTCTCCTATATTTAGATTCAGGACTTCTGTCGTAGAGTCATACAGTACGGAAATAGACCCTTTGGACCAACCAGTCCATGCTGAACATGATCTCAAACTAAGCAAGTCCCAACTGCCTGCTTCTGGACCATATCCTTCCCTGTTCATGCAATTATCCAAATGTCTTTTAAGCGTACTCACATTGACCACTTCCTCATTCCACATACAAACCACTGTGTAAAAGAAAATTGCCCCTCATCTATCTTAAAATCTCTCTCCCCTCACCTTAATAATGTGCCCTGTGGTCTTGAAATCCCCTACCCTAGAGGAAAGACAGCTCCCATTCACCTTATCTACGCCCCTCATGATTGTATAAACCTCTATAAGGTCGCCCCTCACCCTCCTGCGCTCCAGTCTCTCCTTGTAACACAAACCCTCCATTTCTGACAGCATCCTGGTAAATCTCTTCTGAACCCTCACCAGCTTAATAATATCCGTCCTGTAACAGGGCGATGGGGACTGGACACGGTGCTCCAGACGAAGCCTCACCAACGTCCTGTACAACCTCAACATGACGTCCCCAGCTCCTGTTACTCAAAGATCTGAGCGATGAAGGATACAGTGCTAAACGCCTTCTTAACCACGCTGTCTACCTGTGACGCAGACTTCAAAGAATGATGTACCTGAACCCCTAGGTCTCTCTGTTCTATAACAATACTTTAGGCCCTACTTATAATTATTTTTTATTCACTTGTGGGCCTTTGATGTCACTGGGCCCAGCGTTGAGTGCCCGTCCCTATTTGCCCCATGAGAAGGTGGGAGTGAGCTGCCTTCTTGAATCACTGCAGTCCCCTTGCTGTGGGATGACTCAATGCCGGTAGGGAGGGAATTCCAGGATTTTGACCCAACGACCGTGAAGGGACAGCGGAAATATTTCCAGGTCAGGGTGGTGAGTGGCTCGGAGGGGAACTTGCAGGGGGCTGGTGTTCCCATGTACCTGCTGCCCTTGTCCCTGCGGATGGAAGCAGTCGTGGGTTTGGAAGGTGCTGTCTGAGGGTCTTTGGTGGATTTCTGCAGTGCATCTTGTAGATGGTTCTCACTGCTGCTCCTGAGCGCTGGTGGTGGAGGGATTGAATGTTTGTGGATGTGCCGTTCAAGTGGGTTGCTTTGCCCTGGATGGTGTCGAGCTTCTTGAGTGTTGTTGGAGCTGCCCCCATCCAGGCAAGTGGGGAGTATTCCATCACACTCCTGACTTGTGCCTTGTAGATGGTGGCTAGACTTTGGGATGTCAGGAGGTGAACTCCTCGCCGGAGTATCCCTCGTCTATGACCTTTTAATTGTAAAAGTCCTGCCCTTAAAATGCAATGCCTCACATATACCCAGATTAAACTCCATCTGCCCCTCCTTAGCCCATTGACCCAACTGATCAAGATTATTTGCAATGAGTGGGTTTTGAGAAGATTTGAAGCTCAGCTTGAGGTTCTGGACGTGGGTTTGCTCGCTGAGCTGGAAGGTTCATTTCCAGACGTTTCGTCACCTTACTGGGTAACATCAGCAGTGAGACTCCGGATAAAGCACTGGTGGGTATGGCCCGCTTCCTGTTTACGAACTCTATCAAGAAACACATCCACTCGGATCCCATTTACCACCCCCTGAGAAAAAGAACAGGAAATGACGTCACCGCAGGAAATGGCATCACCAACCCGAGGAAACCTAAACCCATAAATCGAAAGCGGGTCATAACACCAGTGCTTCACCTGAGGCCTAGTACGGTGATGAAACGTCTGAAACTGAACCTTCCAGCTCAGTGAGCAAACCTACATCCATTCTTTGTAATCTTAGATAACCTTCCACTTCACCACCAATCTTGGTGTCATCCATGACTGTACCAACCATATTCTCATCTATTCAACTTCAGGCTGGTCGCTAAAAGCGTGCTCATATCAAATTCCCACGCCTGTCCCATATCCTTCAAGGTTATGTCCTTTGAAGAGCTCGTCCAAGTATTTTGTAAGGTTTCCGGCCTCCCCGAATCCAGATTCTCACCACCCGCTGAGAGAAGAAGGTTTTTTTTCTCCCCAAAGCCCCTCGGACTCCCCTGCCCCTTACCCGAAAACAATACCCTCTCGCGACTGACCCCTCAACCCAGGGGGAGTGGCTACTGTCAATCCACCATGGCTGTAACCCCTCATAACCTCAATCGTGTGCCCCCTCAATCCTCTCTGCTCTAAACAAAGAAGTCCAAGCCCATCCAGTCTCTGCCTGTTGCTATCTCATCTCTCCCTCAATCATCACATAAAATTCTGTCACATAGTGTGTCTCTCTCTCCCTCTCTTTCTCTGTCTTCCTTTGTTTCTCTCTGTCGGGGTCTCTCACTCTGTTTCTCTCTCTCTCTGTCTCTATCTCAGTCTGTCTGTCTCTCTTTCACTCGCTCACTCACTGTCCGTGCCACTGTTCCCATGGATATTGCCAATGACGGCAGGAGCTTCCAACTGATAAACATCGGAAGGATTGGTCTGACAGTGTTTCAGCATTATCTGAATTCCTGCGTCCCTCAGTGACATGGACACTCTGAAGATGAAGCTCTCATCTCCAGTCTGTTGATCTCTCCCATCAGATATTTGATTCTTCCCCCCCCCACCCCCCCGATCCCAGAATAATTACTTCCTGCATTTTGCAAACCCAGCCCTTCCCTTGTTTATCGAGGCTTGGTAGTTTGCCTGAAATTATCCTCGGCTTTGTGCAGTGAGGCGCGAAAGATCAGAGAGTGGAACACACTGCGTGAACCAAATGCTCTACATCTCTCCTTGGTCTTGTGGGTGATGGCTGGCCTCTGGGTTTCAGCGGGGAATACGGAACGGGGGTGTAAAAGTGGGGTGGGGGGGGTTTACGCTGGAATTGCATGAACGGTTCTGGGGCCACGTATCTAGTCAGGGACAGACCGACACGGGAGGCAGTTCGGAGAAAATTCCCCCTGGCCGATCCCGGGGATGGAGGGAGTGCTTTATGAGGAGAGGGGGACGTCGGTCAGGCCTGTACTCGGGGTTTAGAAGAACGAGAGAGGACCTTATTGAAACAGACAAGGGGAGGGGTGGGGAACTGACAGGGGGAGATGTGGAGAGGTTGACCCCCTTGTGTGGGACAGTCTAGGACCAGAGTGGGGGGAGGCATCATC
>NC_057754.1:5243243-5245503 GCF_004010195.1 Chiloscyllium plagiosum
GACAGAGAGAGATTTAACCAGGAAGGGGAATGGAGGGCTGGGGCATTGAGGGTATTCAAGGCTGAGACAGAGAGAGATTTAACCAGGAAGGGGAATGGAGGGCTGGGGCATTGAGGGTAGACAAGGCTGAGACAGTCAGGAAGGGATTTGAGGGGAACAGAGCAGGATAGTGGGAGTGGAGGATCATCAGATCAGCTCATCGAGTGGAAGGCCTGAGGGAGGGCGCAGAGGGGGTCTGGGTTTCACTGAAACGATTCTGGACAATTTTCATTTAAATTGCCCCCTTGTACCACTGCAGTCCACGTGCTGTGGGGTAGACCCACAATGCCCCTCAGGGAGGGGGAACCCCAGGAAGGAACGGCCGATAGATTCCGGGACGGGGGGGTGTTCCCCGTGTATCTGCTGCCCCCACCCCCACCTTCTAGATGCTAGGTGGGTTTGGGAAGGTGCTGTCTGAGGAGCCCCCTCGGTGAGGTTCTGCAGTGGGTCTTGTGGACGGTACACACTGCTGCGACTGAGCGTGTGGGGTGGAGGGGGTCTTTTTGGGTGTGGGGCCAATCGAGCGATCATTCCCCAACCCTGCCATGGTGATTTACTCCTGCCTTAGAAATACTTAGAATTAGTCTTTATTATCACCCAAACTGAAGTGCAGTGAGAAGTTTTCAAAGTTGCCACACATGGGTACAGAAACATAAGGACAAGGTACAAAAATTAAGCAGCAAAGTTAAACGCCGCAGAATTTTTTGTATTTAAGTTGAAAAAGAAATTAAGAAAGAATCAAACCGTGTTGAAACAGGCCATTCAGCCCGACAAATCCACACCGACCCTCCGTAGAGTAACCCATTCAGACTCATTTCTCCCCTACCTCATTACTCTCCATTTACCCCTGACGAATGCTGAAAAATGTGTTGCTGGAAAAGCACAGCAGGTCAGGCAGCATCAAAGGAGCAGGACAATCGACGTTTCGGGCATAAGCCCTTCTTCGGGACAAATGCACCTAACCCACACATCCCTGGGCACTATGGGTAATTTAGCACGGCCAATCCACCCTAACCTGCACGTCCGTGGGCACTATGGGTAATTTAGCATGGCCGATCCACCCTCACCTGCACTTCTTTGGATTGTGGGAGGAAACCTGAGCACCCTGAGAAACCCACACAGACACAGGAAGGGGATGGAACATGCAAACTCCACACATACAGTTGCCCCGAGAGCAGTACTAACCACTGAGCCACCCTACCAGCCCTCCAGGTTCAGCCATTGCAGTCTTTCTGTATGTGTTTGGCCACCCTGGGACCACACTTCCTGTAAGGGCTTGACCTCCTCCGCTTTGGTGCACTTTCCCCGCGTTGACTCAGTCTCCCCTGCTCGTCATCACTGCAGACGTTGGGGGAGTCCTCCATCGCTGCTTATTGGGAACTCACTGGCCTGTCCAGGGTCAGGCCCCCTCCATCCTCCCTATCTCTGCTGACCAGCGAATTCAATCGCCCTGTTTACCTCCGCAGCCTCTTTTTCTCTCTCTCCCCATCTCTTTCTTTCTCTCTCTGTGTCTCTTTCTCTCTCCCTCTCTCTCTCTGTCTGTCTCTCTTTCATTTTCTTGTCTCTCTCTCTCTCGTTCTGTCTCCCTCTCTCTCTGTGTGTCTCTTTCTCTCTCCCTCTCTCTGTCTGTCTCTCTTTCATTTTCTTGTCTCTCTCTCTCTCTCGTTCTGTCTCTCTCTCTCTCTGTGTGTCTCTTTCTCTCTCCCTCTCTCTGTCTGTCTCTCTTTCATTTTCTTGTCTCTCTCTCTCTCGTTCTGTCTCCCTCTCTCCCTCCAGAAGGGGTCGGTTAGTAGAAAAACATCTGAGCAAAAACTCGAAAACTTAAAAAGGAGGAAAATTAAATACGAGAAAAGGAAAGGGGAATTAACCCAACCTTCTTGCCAATTTGCAGAAAATATCCGTAACTGCCGACCCCACCTCCAACCCCGAGGCAGGGAATTGCAGTCATACAAGCCTCCATGAGAAAATGTCATTCTCCACCCCTGAAAAGATGTGCCCAGATTTAATATCCTTCCGACATCCACCTTGTCAACTGAAGTAGATAAGATCTTAAAGAGCAGTCAAGCCATCAGATGGAGTTTAATTCCGATAAACGCGAGGTGCTGCATTTCGGGAAAGCAAATCTTAGCAGGACTTATACACTTAATGGTTAGGTCCGAGGGAGTGTTGCTGAACAAAGAGACCTTGGAGTGCAGGTTCATAGCTCCTTGAAAGCAGAGTC
>NC_057754.1:5254802-5265980 GCF_004010195.1 Chiloscyllium plagiosum
GTGTGTGTGAGAGTGTGTGTGAGAGTGTGTGTGAGAGTGTGTGTGAGAGTGTGTGTGAGAGTGTGTGTGAGAGTGTGTGTGAGAGTGTGTGTGAGAGTGTGTGTGAGAGTGTGTGTGAGAGTGTGTGTGAGAGTGTGTGTGAGAGTGTGTGTGAGAGTGTGTGTGAGAGTGTGTGTGAGAGTGTGTGTGAGAGTGTGTGTGAGAGTGTGTGTGAGAGTGTGTGTGAGAGTGTGTGTGAGAGTGTGTGTGAGAGTGTGTGTGAGAGTGTGTGTGAGAGTGTGTGTGAGAGTGTGTGTGAGAGTGTGTGTGAGAGTGTGTGTGAGAGTGTGTGTGAGAGTGTGTGTGAGAGTGTGTGTGAGAGTGTGTGTGAGAGTGTGTGTGAGAGTGTGTGTGAGTGTGTGTGTCTGTCTCTCTCTGTGAGAGTTTATGTGAGAGAGAGAGTGTCTGTCTCTGTGAGAGGGTGTGTGTGTGTGTGTCCCGGAACCCCCCGGTCTCTCTATTCTCCAACACAACCTGCCATTCCCTTATCTATACCCCTCACGATTCTATAAACCTCTATACAGTCACTATCTCCAGTGAAAAAAAAAGTCCCAGCCTCGCGTTATAACCCAAACTCTCCCGTTCCCGTCAAATGAACATGCAGGACTCCCTCGCACCCATCCCCCACACCGTGCCCAGAGAGCAGCGGAGGCTAGATCAATGGAAATGTTTCCGTGGGAGGTGGGCAGATGTTCAAGGTGCTGGAGAGCTGAGGGGGAGGAAAGGGGACACGTAGGTGGGTGATGTACACACTCCTGCTTTTGAGATGTAACTTAAGGGACGGCGGGGGGGGGGGGGGGGTAACGTAAGTCAGCGGCTGATATTGGCAGCTCACTTAGAGACGGGCAACAAAGACTGGGCCCAGCCAGCGACACGTCCACGCTCTCCCCCTGACCAAGCCAACGGTTAGAAACCTTACGATGCGCTTCTGCCCCAAGTTAGACCGGAATTTAAGTCTAACCCCAGTCGGACCGTGAGACGGAACTTAACCCCAAGTTGAAATACACAACGCGACTTAACCCGAGCGGTGCCCAAGTTACAGAGCGACTTAATCTGGGGCGGAACGTGACTTACGAGGCGACGCAACCAAAGTTGAAACGTAACTTACGATGCAGCTTAACCCAACGTGATGCATAACGTGAGATGTGACTTAACCCAGGGTGATCCCTAACTTACGATGCAACTTTATAACCCAAGGTGATACCTAACTTACAATGTAACTTAACCCAGAGTGATAACTAACTTACGTTGCAACTTAACCCAGGGTGATACCTAACTTACGATGTGACTTAACCCAGGGAGAGACCTAACTTACGTTGTAACTTAACCCAGGGTGATATCTAACTTACGATACACCTTAACCCAAGGTGATAACTAACTTACGTTGCAAATTAACCCAGGGAGAGACCTAACTTACAATGTAACTTAACCCAGAGTGATAACTAACTTACATTGCATCTTAACTCAGGGTGATACCTAACTTACGATGTGACTTAACCCAGGGTGATACCTAACTTACATTGCATCTTAACCCAGGGTGATAACTAACTTACGATGCATCTTAACCCAGGGTGATACCAAACTTACGAAACAACTTTATTACCCAGGGTGATACCTAACTTACGATGCAACTTAACCCAGGGTGATAACTAACTTACGATGCATCTTAACCCAGGGTGATACCAAACTTACGAAACTTTATAACCCAGGGTGATACCTAACTTACGATGTGACTTAACCCAGGGAGAGACCTAACTTACGTTGTAACTTAACCCAGGGTGATATCTAACTTACGATGCAACTTAACCCAGGGTGATACCTAACTTACGTTGCAACTTAACCCAGGGTGATACCTAATTTACAATGTAACATAACCCAGGGTAATACCTAACTTACGATGTAACTTAACCCAGAGTGATACCTAACATACGTTGCAACTTAACCCAGGGTGATACCTAACTTACGATACAACTTAACCCAGGGTGATACCTAATTTACAATGTAACACAACCCAGGATAATACCTAACTTACGATGTAACTTAACCCAGAGTGATACCTAACATACGTTGCAACATAACCCAGGGTGATACCTTACTTACGATACAACTTAACCCAGGGTGACACCTAACTTACGATACAACTTAACCCAGGGTGACACCTAATTTACAATGTAACATAACCCAGGGTAATACCTAACTTACGATGTAACTGAACCCAGATGATACCTAACATACGATGTAACTTAACCCAGGGTGTTACCTAACGTACGATGCAACTTAACCCAGGGTGATACCTAACTTACGATACAACTGAACCCAGGGTGATAACTAACTTACGTTGCAACTTAACCCAGGGTGACACCTAACTTACGATACAATTTAACCCAGGGTGATACCTAACTTACGATACAACTTAACCCAGGGTGATACCTAACATACGATGTAACTTAACCCAGGGTGATATCTAACTTGTGATACACCTTAACCCAAGGTGATAACTAACTTACGTTGCAGATTAACCCAGGGAGAGACCTAACTTACGATGTAACTTAACCCAGGGTGATAACTAACTTACATTGCATCTTAACCCAGGGTGATACCTAACTTACGATGTAACTTAACCCAGGGTGATATCTAACTTAAGATACACCTTAACCCAGGGTGATAACTAACTTACGATACAACTTAACCCGGGTGATATCTAACTTACGATACACCTTAACCCAGGGTGATAACTAACTTATGATGTAACTTAACCCAGGGTGATACCTAACTTACGATGTAACGTAACCCAGGGTGATACCTAATTTACAATGTAACATAACCCAGGGTGATACCTAACTTACGATGTAACTTAACCCAGAGTGATACCTAACATATGTTGAATCTTAACCCAGGGTGATAACTAACTTACGATGCATCTTAACCCAGGGTGATACCAAACTTAAGATACAACTTTATAACCCAGGGTGATACCTAACTTATGATGTAACTTAACCCAGGGTGATACCTAACTTACGTTGCAACTTAACCCAGGGTGATACCTAACTTACGATACAACTTAACCCAGGGTGATACCTAATTTACGATGTCACTTAACCCAGGGTGATATCTAACTGACGATGCAACTTAACCCAGGGTGATACCTAATTTACAATGTAACATAACCCAGGGTAATACCTACCTTACGATGTAACTTAACCCAGGGTGATACCTAACATACGTTGCAACTTAACCCAGGGTGATACCTAACATATGTTGCAACTTAACCCAGGGTGATACCTAACTTACGATACAACTTAACTCAGGGTGACACCTAACTTACGATACAACTTAACCCAGGGTGATCCCTAACTTATGATGCAACTTAACCCAGGGTGACACCTAACTTACGATACAACTGAACCCAGGGTGATAACTAACTTACGTTGCAACTTAACCCAGGGTGATACCTAACTTACGATGTAACTTAACCTAGAGTGATACCTAACATACGATGTAACTTAACCCAGGGTGATACCTAACTTACGATGCAACTTAACCCAGGGTGATACCTAACTTATGATACAACTTAACTCAGGGTGACACCTAACTTACGATACAACTGAACCCAGGGTGACACCTAACTTACGATACAACTTAACCCAGGGTGATCCCTAACTTACGATACAACTTAACCCAGGGTGATCCCTAACTTATGATGCAACATAACCCAGGGTAATACCTAACTTACGATGTAACTTAACCTAGAGTGATACCTAACATACGATGTAACTTAACCCAGGGTGATACCTAACTTACGATGCAACTTAACCCAGGGTGATACCTAACTCATGATACAACTTAACCCAGGGTGATAACTAACTTACGTTGCAACTTAACCCAGGGTGATACCTAACTTACGATACAACTTAACCCAGGGTGATATCTAACTTACGTTGCAACTTAACCCAGGGTGATACCTAACTTACGATACAACTTAACCCAGGGTGATACCTAACTTACGTTGTAACTTAACCCGGGTGATATCTAACTTACGATACATCTTAACCCAGGGTGATACCTAACTTACGTTGCAACTTAACCCAGGGTGATACCTAACTTACGATACAACGTAACCCAGGGTGATACCTAATTTACGATGTAACTTAACCCAGGGTGATACCTAACTTACGATACAACTTAACCCAGGGTGACACCTAACTTACGATGTAACGTAACCCAGAGTGATACCTAACTTACGTTGCAACTTAACCCAGGGTGATATCTAACTTACGATACACCTTAACCCAGGGTGATACCTAACTTACGTTGCAACTTAACCCAGGGTGATACCTAACTTACTATGCAACTTAACCCAGGGTGATACCTAACTTACGATACAACTGAACCCAGGGTGATAACTAACTTACGTTGCAACTTAACCCAGGGTGATACCTAACTTACGATACAACTTAACCCAGGGTGACACCTAACTTACGATGTAACTTAACCCAGGGTGATACCTAACTTATGTTGCAACTTAACCCAGTGTGATACCTTACTTACGATACAACTTAACCTAGGGTGACACCTAACTTACGATACAACTTAACCCAGGGTGACACCTAATTTACAATGTAACATAACCCAGGGTAATACCTAACTTACGATGTAACTTAACCCAAGGTGATACCTAACATACGATGTAACTTAACCCAGGGTGACACCTAACTTACGATACAACTGAACCCAGGGTGATACCTAACTTACGTTGCAACTTAACCCAGGGTGATACCTAACTTATGATACAACTTAACTCAGGATGATACCTAACTTACGTTGCAACTTAGGGGCGGCACGGTGGCCCAGTGGTTAGCACTGCTGCCTCACAGCGCCAGAGACCCGGGTTCAATTCCCGCCTCAGGCGACTGACTGTGTGGAGTTTGCACGTTCTCCCCGTGTCTGCGTGGGTTTCCTCCGGGTGCTCCGGTTTCCTCCCACAGTCCAAAGATGTGCGGGTCAGGTGAATTGGCCATGCTAAATTACCCGTAGTGTTAGGTAAGGGGTAAATGTAGGGGTATGGGTGGGTTTCGCTTCGGCGGGTCGGTGTGGACTTGTTGGGCCGAAGGGCCTGTTTCCACAATGTAATCTAATCTAAAAATCTAATCTTAACCCAGGGTGATAACTAACTTATGATACAACTTAACCCAGGGTGATAACTAACTTATGTTGCAACTTAACCCAGGGTGATACCTAACTTATGATACAACTTAACCCAGGGTGATACCTAACTTACGATGTAACTTAACCCAGGGTGATAACTAACTTATGTTGCAACTTAACCCAGGGTGATACCTAACTTATGATACAACTTAACCCGGGTGATATCTAACTTACGATACACCTTAACCCAGGGTGATAACTAACTTATGATGTAACTTAACCCAGGGTGATAACTAACTTACGTTGCAACTTAACCCAGGGTGATACCTAACTTACGATACAACTTAACCCAGGGTGATACCTAACTTACGATGTAACTTAACCCAGGGTGATATCTAACTTACGATACACCTTAACCCAGGGTGATACCTAACTTACGTTGCAACTCAACCCAGGGTGATACCTAACTTACGATACAACTTAACCCAGGGTGATACCTAATTTACGATATAACTTAACCCAGGGTGATACCTAACTTACGATACAACTTAACCCAGGGTGACACCTAACTTACGATGTAACTTAACCCAGGGTGATACCTAACTTATGTTGCAACTTAACCCAGGGTGATACCTAACTTACGATACAACTTAACCCAGGGTGACACCTAACTTACGATGTAACTTAACCCAGGGTGATACCTAATTTACGTTGCAACTTAACCCAGGGTGATACCTAACTTACGTTGCAACTTAACCCAGGGTGATAACTAACTTACGATACAACTTTGTAACCCAGGGTGATACCTAACATATGTTGTAACTTAACCCATATCGTAGTTACAGAGTGACATAACTCAGTGTGGAACATAACCTAAGATGTAACTAACTCAAGGTGAAACCTTACGCCGCAGTGTAACCGAAGCTGAAAATAACTTAGGATGCAGCGTGACCCGACGCGATACGTAGCATGCGATGCGACTCAGCCCAGGGTGAACCGTAACCTGACGACGCAACTTAACCAACGTCAGAGTGTGACTTACGGTGCAACTTAACCAGAGTAGAAATGCAACTTAAATCGAAGTTGAAGAGTAAGTTGATGGGTCACTTCCGTCCGAAGACTGTTGGAGAGTTGGCGGCGTGAAAGGGTAGGGGGTTTGGAGGGAGAAAGGGGGAAGGATGGAGAGGGAAGAGGTTACGAGAGCTCATTGCTGGAGCCTTCCTTGGGAAGAATGGTCCGCTCCTGACCGTGGGGAGAAGGGCTGAGGGTACAAAACCCCCGGCCCTCTTTGGAGGGACAGCACAGACGTGATGGGATGAATGGCCTCTGTCTGTTACGTGACCGCTCGGCGTGGGTGGGGGGGTGTTGGGGTCGCGTTTTGTTTGAGGGAAGAGGAACAGTTCCCTCCTCACTGCATCGCCCTGCTCCAAGAGCAAACAGCAAGGCTGACGGAGCTGTTAACAATCTCAGGCTGGACAGCAGCAGCAGCACTCAGGAAAGGGCTCGAGCAGTTTCATCTTTAATTGCAGCAAGCGCAGAATCACTTGACACTGACAACCGGGTGACGGGTGTGGGGATCTGATTGGCTTTGCCTGCGCCTGACTGGGAATCGCTGCGGGTTTGTCTGTCTCTGACTGTGTGCGTGTGTGTGTCTGGAAATGTGTGTGCACCTGTATCTGTGCGTGCAGGCCTGTGTCTGTGTTTCTGACTGTGTATGTGTGCACGTGCGCCTGTATGTATGTGTCTGTGTTTCTGACTGTGTGCATGCGCACGTCTGTATGTATGTGTGTTTCTGACTGTCCATGTGTGTGCCTGTATCCATGTATGTGCCTGTGTTTCTGACTGACTTGGGCGTGCGCGTGCCTGTATCTGTGCACGTGTCTGTGTTTCTGACTGCGTGTGCGCGTGCGCGTGTATCGGTGCATGTGCCTGTGTTTCTGACTGTTTCTGTGTGTACGTGTGCCTGTATCTATGTGCGTGTCTGTGTTTCTGACTGACTGTGTGCGCGTGCACTTGTATCAGTGCATGTGTCTGCGTTTCTGACTGTGTGACTGTATCCGTGTATGTCTGTCCATTATTGTTTATCTGTCTGTCTATGTGTGTTTGTGTCTGTGTGCGGATCTGTAAAAGTGTGTGTGTCTCTCTGAATCTTTATGAGTCTATGCAGGTGCACGTGTATCCCTATGTGACTGTGAATGTGTATCCAAATCACTTGTATATATGTGTCCGCATGTATTTGTATCGCTGCTCATCTGTGTGTCTGTCCCTGTCCATGTTGGTTGGCGTATGTCTGTGAACATCGATGTATGTCTCCACGTGTCTCGGTGAGTGCACATGTGCATGTCTAGGACTGTGTGTATCAATGTGCCTGTGTGTGTGTGTATCAGTGTGTCTGTGTGCATGTACACATGAATGTGTGCCTGTATCTGTTCATCTGTGTGTCTGTGCGTGTACACATATCAGTATTTTCATATCACTCAGTTTATATGCATGTCCCTGTACTTATGTATGTGCGTACACATCTGTATCTGTGTATTTGTGTGTGCCTGTACCCATGTGTGTAGATGTCTGTGCCTGTACCTGAGTGTGATTGTATGCGCACGCACGTGTGCCTGTACCTGTGTGAGATTGTGTGCGCGTGCGCCTGTGGCTGAGCGAGTGTGATTGTGTGTGCACACGCGCATGTGTCTGTACCTGTGTATGCGCATGCCTGTACATGGGCGAATGTGATTGTGTGTGCGTGCACGTGTGCCTGTACCTGTGTGAGATTTTGGGTGTGGGTGTGTGTGTGTGTGTGTGAGAGAGAGAGAGCGTGCGTGGATCAATCATAGCACTCTGCGATGCGGTCAGTTCCCTCCACTAGGCGCCGCACGAATGCTGCAGACGTGACGAGGATCTGGCCAATGGCGTACATCAGGGAGGAGGTCACACGCAGCATCTCCCTACAGGCGGAGAAAATTCCGTAAAGAGGAGACCACGTTAGATCCTGAGGCGGTCACACCAGAGCCTGGCCACTCAGTCCCAGAAGGGAGAACCAAATTCTGGCCCCGGGTTGGGGTGGGCAGAGAAAAGGCCGCATGGTGTGCACAACATGGCCGCCTCCCTGTCTCCAGGGCAACAGCGACCTCACCCCCATCGAACCCAGGTGGATAGATGGGAGTGCTCCCCTCCCCAGACCCGTGCTGTCGGACTCTACTGTCGCATTGTCCTCTGAAGTATATAAAATCGGGGGGCCCATTTAAAATTCGGGTATCTTTTCTCGTTACCCTGACGTGCGCAAGACGAAATAGAGTCATCCAGCACGGAAACAGACCCTTCGGCCCAGCTCGTCCGTGCCGACCCAGATATCCTTAACCTAACCTAGTCCCCACCTGCCAGCCCTTGGCCCCGTATCCCTCCAATCCCTTCCTCTCTCCGCGTGAAAAAGTGGTCTCTTATTCCTTTCCCCTCTCACCCTAAACCTATGCCCTCTAGCTCTGGATCCCCCACCCCAGGGAAGAGACCTTGCCTATTTACATTATCCATGCCCCCTCATGATTTTGTAAATTTCCGAAGGGTCACCCCCTCAGCTCCAGGGAAAACAGCCCCAGCTTCTCCCGGGAGCTCAAACCCTTCCAGCAACGTCCTTTTCAAGTTTTGACAACATCAGGGGCGGCACGGTAGCTCAGTGGTTAGCACCGCTGCCTCACGGCGCCAGGGACTCAGGTTCGATTCCGGCCTCGGGGTGACTGTCTGTCTGTGTGGAGTTTGCACATTCCCCCCGTGTCTGCGTGGGTCTCCTCCGGGTGCTCTGGTTTCCTCCCACTGTCCAAAGATGTGCAGGTTAGGGTGGTTTGGCCGTGCTAAATTACCCACAGTGCCCAGGGATGTGCAGGTTTGGGTGGATTGGCTGTGCTAAATTACCCATAGTGCCCAGGGATGTGCAGGGTTGGGTGGATTGGCCGCGCTAAATTACCCATAGTGCCCAGGGATGTGCAGGTTTGGGTGGATTGGCTGTGCTAAATTACCCATAGTGCCCAGGGATGTGCAGGTTAGGGTGGATTGGCCGTGCTAAATTACCCATAGTGCCCAGAATGTGCAGGTTAGGGTGGATTGGCCATGTTCAATTACCCATAGTGCCCAGGGATGTGCAGGTTAGGGTGGATTGGCCGTGCTAAATTACCCATAGTGCCCAGGGATGTGCAGGTTAGGGTGGATTGGCCGTGCTAAATTACCCACAGTGTTCGGTGCATCTGTCAGAGGGAAATGTGTATGGGTGGGTCACTCTTCGGAGGGTCGGTGTGGACTGGTTGGGCCGAAGAGCCTGTTTCCACACCGTAGGGAAGCTCATCCTATCTTTCCGATAAGAAGGAGACCAGAATTGAACTCAGTGTCCCGAAGGCGGCCTAGCCAAATGCCGCAACGTGACCTCCCCAACTCCTGGACTCAATGACAAGCCCTTACGGTCCAATTCCTACATCAGTGATGGCAACACTCTGGGATCCCTCGATTTCCCCTCCCTCCCTCCGTCCCCAGAAGGAGTGAGCCATCTTGCACGTTTATTACCTGATCACCTTCTTTGGACCCAGACACTTGACATCAAAGGTCATAGAGTACAAGCCATAAAAGGTGGCCCGGACGTTGAGAGAGCCAAACAGATCTCTCGGGCTGAGTTTGTAGATGTCGAAGGTGATGCGGGCGATATCTTTGGCGTTCCTGGGCTTCTGGGTGAGCGAGTAGGAAACCATTCCCCTCTGCGAAAGAACGGGAGCTACGGATTACGGCTCAGGTACAGAGTAAAGCTCCCTCTACACTATCCCCCCCCATCAAACACTCACAGGGACAGGGATAGCACGGGGTTAGATACAGAGTAAAACTCCCTCTACACTGTCCCCCCCATCCCAGAGACTGGGACAGCTCAGGTCGGCATCTCAGGCCCGGCCTAGGCTTCGCTGTCGACCCTGATGGGGCCGCCCCTCGATTAGACGGCATTGCTGGGCCGTTCGAGAGGTGTGTGGAGAGAGGGCCCGACTGGGTACGGTCACCCTTTTCCCCTGGCGGGGAGGTGGGCCTCAGTGCAACCCGACCGACAATGGTGGAGGGGGGGGGGGGGAGGTGTGGTGTTCCTCTGATAGCCACTGTGACTGTCGCCATGGTTACCAGCTCACAGTCCCTCCCAAGAGCACGAGCGGAATGGGGTCAGTGGGCACGGGGAGGGGGGAGGGCCAAACCTGATAGGCCGCGCGCCTTGCGCAAGGCCGGAGGTAGGGTCTGGCCGCCCGGGCCTGATCCGCCAATTGGCTGCCATCCGAACGCGACCCTTGACCTCCCTCCAGGCGGTGACCCATCAAGCACCGATCCACTAGGCCCCACCACCGTCAGCGATCCCTGCTCCGCCTCAAATTCCGCCCCCACCGCCGGTTTTGAGGTTGGCTGGGGGGGGGGAAAAAGGAGCCCGGGCCCCGTTTCCCCTCCTCCACCTCCCCTCGCTCCCTGTCCCCCTGACCCACACCTTGGGGGCCCACCACCGCTGGCCCTTCTGCAGCACCATGAAGGCCGTGTCGTCGTCAAGGTGTTGGAAGAACTCTTCGCTGTCCACTGCGGTGCCATCTTCGTCCAGGACCACGCTGACGGCACCCGCGATCAAGAGAACATCCAGGGCCTGTGCGTGAGGGAGGGCACACCGGGAGAAAAGCACAACGCTGTGAGAGACAGCAGAGGAGGTCGGCCATTCGGGCCGTCCTGTCACCTCCCCCCCCCACACCCTTTCAGTGAAATCTGATCGTCCATGAATACCCACTTTCCTCCCCTCCATTCCCCTTCCTGGTTAAATCTCTCTCTGTCTCAGCCTTGAGGTCGGCCAGCCGTCCTGTCACCTCCCCCCCCACACCCTTTCAGTGAAATCTGATCGTCCATGAATACCCACTTTCCTCCCCTCCATTCCCCTTCCTGGTTAAATCTCTCTCTGTCTCAGCCTTGAATACCCTCAATGTCCCAGCCCTCCATCCCCCTTCC
>NC_057754.1:5267203-5267605 GCF_004010195.1 Chiloscyllium plagiosum
TCCAAATGGCTAGTTCTCCCTGTATTCCATGAGATCTAACCTTGCTAACCAGTCTCCCATGGGGAACCTTGTCGAATGCCTTACTGAAGTCCATATAGATCACATCTACCGCTCTGCCCTCATCAATCCTCTTTGTTACCTCTTCAAAAAACTCAATCAAGTTTGTGAGACATGATTTCCCACGCACAAAGCCATGTTGACTATCCATAATCAGTCCTTACCTTTCCAAATACATGTACATCCTGTCCCTCAGGATTCCCTCCAACAACTTGCCCATCACCGAGGTCAGGTTGCACTCCAAGATCTCTTTGTTCAACAACACGCCCCAGGAACTTACTGGTGTAAGTCTGGCCCTGACTTGCCTGTTGTGAGAAACCTCTAGAGCTGGTGGCACTTGAATGC
>NC_057754.1:5268105-5268416 GCF_004010195.1 Chiloscyllium plagiosum
AGCAGGTTAAGATAAAAGGTAGGGGGGAGCGGGGGAGGGAATTTGGGGGAGGGGCACTGGGAATACGATAGGAAAAATGAGGAAGCTGGAGAAATCTACATTCATCCCGTGTGGTTGGAGGGACAACGTCGGAGGGGATGCAGGAAGTGGAGGAGATGCGGTGGAGAGCAACGTCGACCATGTCCCCTCCGAACGTGGTCGACGATGCCCACCACCGCATCTCCTCCACTTCCCGCTCCTCCGCCCTTGAGCCCCGCCCCTCCAATCGCCACCAGGACAGAACCCCACTGGCCCTCACCTACCACCCCACC
>NC_057754.1:5268783-5271287 GCF_004010195.1 Chiloscyllium plagiosum
CTCTTGACCTGCAATCTTCTTCCTGACCTCTCCGCCCCACCCCCTCTCCGGCCTATCACCCTCACCCTCACCTCCTTCCACCTATCATATTCCAGGTGCCCCTCCCCCAAATCTCCTCCCCCTCACACCCTTTTATCTCAGCCCGCTTGGCACACCAGCCTCATTCCTGAAGAAGGGCTTATGCCCAAAACATCGATTCCCTGTCCTGGGAGTGTTTGATGGGACAGTGCAGAGGGAGCTTTACTCTGTATCTAACTCCGTTCTGTCCCTGTCCTGGGAGTGTTTGATGGGGAACAGTGTAGAGTGAGCTTTACTCTGTATCTAACTCCATGCTGTCCCTTGTCCTGGGAGTATTTGATGGGGTCAGTGTAGAGAGAGCTTTACTCTGTATCTAACTCCGTATTGTCCCTGTCCTGGGATTGTTTGATGGGGGACAGTGTAGAGGGAGCTTTATTCTGTATCTAACCCCATTCTGTCTCTGTCCTGGGATTGTTTGATGGGGGACAGTGTAGAGGCAGCTTTACTCTGTATCTAACCCCGTGCTGTCCCTGTACTTGGAAGTGTTTGATGGGTGCCAGTGTTATGGGAGCTTTACTCTGTATCTAACCCCGTTATGTCCCTGTCTTGGGAGTGTTTGATGGGGACAGTGCAGAGGGAGCTTTACTCTGTATCTAACCCCGTGCTCTCCCTGTCCTGGGGGAGCTTTACTCTGTATCTAACCCCGTGCTCTCCCTGTCCTGGGGAGTGTTGGGTTGGAACAATTTTACATGCGATTAACACAGGGCGTGGCACGTTATTTGAATCTCTAATGATGCTTTTTCAATCCTGAAGGCTGAAGCTCGGATCGAGAATGGTTTCCTGCTGTGCTGTATGGACCACGGTTGACCCACCTGCAGAAACAGTCCCTTTGAAGGTCTCGGTTATGGAGAGAGGGAATCAGAGGGGTTAACGTCAGTCATCTGTCCCTTGAAAACTCACCTCCTGAAATAGCAGGAATTCCATCTCTTGCAGTGTAGTGCCATTTGAAAAGTACTTTACTTTGAAGGCAAAAATCCTATTTTGAACAGCGTCGTAAGAGAACTTCCCCCCTTCAATCTCTCTGCTCTGATCGAACTGTAAAATAAGATTGGCAACAATGCATTATGTTCACACAGGAATGAATCTGGAAGAAGAGTAGGCCATTCAGCCTATCGCCCTGCTCCTATGTTCACCAAGATCATGTCTGAACCGATTGTGACATCATATCCTACTCTGATGACCTTTCACCCCTCTGTGCTTAAACACCACAGTCTTAAAAATACTCACGGACTCTGCTTCATTCATGCCGATTCATGGACAGAGTTCCAATGGCTTGCAATCTTCTGAGAGAACATTTCACCTCATTTCCATTTTAAATGGGCCACCCCTGACTTTTCAACAGCGAGCCTTGCATTTCGGTTGAGGATTTCCCACCAAAGGATCATCTTGTCCACATCTAGGCTGCCTCACGACACCAGGGACCTGCGTTCGATCCCACCCTCGGGCAGCGTGTCTGCGTGGAGCTTGCACATTCTCCCCCTCTGTGATTGGGATTTCCTCTGGGTGCTCTGGTTTCCACCCGCAGTCCAAAGATGTGCAGGTTAGGGTGGATTGGCCATGGGAAATTGTCCCATAGTGCCCAGGGACGTGCAGGTTAGGGTGGATTGGCCGTGCTAAATTGTCCCATAGTGCCCAGGGATGTGCAGGTTAGGGTGGATTGGCCGTGCTAAATTGTCCCATAGTGTCCAGGGATGTGCAGGTTAGGGTGGATTGGCCGTGCTAAATTGTCCCATAGTGCCTAGGGATGTGCAGGTTAGGGTGGATTGGCCGTGCTAAATTGTCCCATAGTGCCCAGGGATGTGCAGGTTAGGGTGGATTGGCCGTGCTAAATTGTCCCATAGTGCCCAGGGATGTGCAGGTTAGGGTGGATTGGCCGTGCTAAATTGTCCCATAGTGCCCAGGGATGTGCAGGTTAGGGTGGATTGGCCGTGCTAAATTGTCCCATAGTGCCCAGGGATGTGCAGGTTAGGGTGGATTGGCCGTGCTAAATTGTCCCATAGTGCCCAGGGATGTGCAGGTTAGGGTGGATTGGCCGTGCTAAATTGTCCCATAGTGCCCAGGGATGTGCAGGTTAGGGTGGATTGGCCGTGCTAAATTGTCCCATAGTGCCCAGGGATGTGCAGGTTAGGGTGGATTGGCCGTGCTAAATCATCCCATTGTATCCAGGGATGTGCAGGTTAGGGTGGATTGGCCGTGCTAAATTGTCCCATAGTGCCCAGGGATGTGCAGGTTAGGGTGGATTGGCCGTGCTAAATTGTCCCATAGTGCCCAGGGATGTGCAGGTTAGGGTGGATTGGCCGTGCTAAATTGTCCCATAGTGCCCAGGGACGTGCAGGTTAGGGTGGATTGGCCGTGCTAAATTGTCCCATAGTGCCCAGGGACGTGCAGGTTAGGGTGGATTGGCCGTGCTAAATTACCCCATAGTG
>NC_057754.1:5271510-5280542 GCF_004010195.1 Chiloscyllium plagiosum
GGTTCGGGTGGATTGGCCGTGCTAAATTGTCCCATAGTGCCGAGGGATGTGCAGGTTAGGGTGGATTGGCCATGGGAAATTGTCCCATAGTGCCCAGGGACGTGCAGGTTAGGGTGGATTGGCCGTGCTAAATTGTCCCATAGTGCCCAGGGATGTGCAGGTTAGGGTGGATTGGCCGTGCTAATATGTGAGCGGGCAGGTAAGTGGAAATGGGTTCTTGAAAAGATCAGCCATGATCTTATCGAATGGCGGAGGAGGCTCGACGGGCCAAACGGCCTACTCCTGCTCCGAGCTTATGTTGTTCTAATAAATTGTAGTCATTAGTCGCTGCAACACAACACTTAGTACGTCTTACTAACCTAAATCATAGAATCATAGAATCCCGACAGTGTGGAAGCAGACCATTTGGCCCATCCAGTCCGCCCCAACCCTCCAAAGAGCACCTCACCCAGACCCATCCCTCTACCCCACCACTGTAACCCTCCATTTCCCGTGGCCAATCCACCTTAACCTGCACATAGGAGAAAGTGAGGACTGCAGATGCTGGAGTCTTTCTTATGCCAGAAACATCAATTCTCCTGCTACTCGGATGCTGCCTGACCTGCTGTGCTTTTCCAGCACCACACTCTTCGACTCTAACCTGCACATAAGAGTCATAGGAAACAGACCCTTCAGGCCAACCAGTCCGTGCTGACCGTAATCCCAAACCCAACCTGTCCCACCTGCCTGCTCCTGGCCCATATCCCTCCAAACCCGTTCCTGTTCATGTACCCATCTAAGTGTCTTTTAAATGTTGTAATTGTCCCTGCATCCACCACTTCCTCTGGAAGTTCATTCCACACACGAACCACTCTCTGTGTAAAAAAGTTGCCCCTCATGTCCTTTTTAAAATCTTTCTCCTCTCACCTTAAAAATATGTCCCCTAGTCTTGAAATCCCCTACCCTTGGGAAACGACAGTTATCAGTCACCTTATCTATGCCCCTCATGATTTTATAAGGTCACCCCTCAACCTCCTATGCTCCAGTGAAAAGCGTCCCAGTCTTTCCAGTCTACTTTCATACCTCAACCCTTCCATTCCTGGCAAATCATTGCTGAACCCTGTCCAGTTTAATAACATTGGGCGACCCCTAATTGCTGGGTGGCTTGTTATCCACAGATTTTCAACAAACTGAAATTCTGAAGACGGGTCGTTGTTCCCGAAACATTAACTCTGTCTCTCTTCCCACAGAAGCTGAGTACCTCCAGGAATTTCTGCTTTGGCGCTGGCTACTTTTCCCACCGGCCGAGAAGCCAGTGGCAAGCTGAAGTCTATATTTGAGCACTTAGGTGCCTTTATTGCTGCTGAGTCAAGAAACTCCCCTTTTCTCGCCAAGCAGTGAACCTCTGGGAGATAAAGATATCAGGGCGTGCGATGTTGATACTTACAACGGTCTTCTGACCTTCCAGGAGCTCTGGTGAAGCTGTCAGAGACAAAATGCAGAGTCAGAGGCAGTGTTCAATTTGGATAAGTGTCAGGTATTGCATTTTGGTGCAACTAACAGGGGACGGGACTTACACAATAAAAGAGGCAGAAGTGGGTACTGCAGATGCTGGAGATTAGAGTCAAGATTTCCAGCACCACTCTTCTCTTGACCTTTACACAATGGTAGGGCCTTCAGTAGTGTTGTAAAACAGCGGGGACCAAGGCATTCAGGTACATAATTCCTCTACTTTGTAATTTATTCCAACAATCTGCAATACTGTAATTTTTATTTCAATGTTTTCTAGATGTTTCCTTTTCCTAAGAACTCGTACTGAAAGATCTGTACCTGGGTACCATTGTACCTAAGATGGCGCCACCATGTGGCAACTTGTGAACTTTTCACTGTACCCATGTGACAGAAAACTAATTCAATCCACACGCTTCCCTCATGCTGGGGCCATCCCTGAGGGAGGACGTTCCCTTTGTACCCGGCCTTTTGGAGCCCATTGTAATATCGATAATCTTTCCGTCGGCTCACCCCTGTATTTTTCACTTTTTCAGGGAAAACAATGACTCTCCTCTTTGTACTGTTTGCAGTTTTATGCTGATTGAACAGTCAGTGTATGAATGTTATGTGCAGTTTAGAACTTAGAATCCCTGCAGTGTGGAAACAGGCCCTTCGGCCCAACAAGTCCACACCGACCTACCAGACAGTAACCTGCCCTGACCCATTCCCTTATTTCTTTACATTGCACCTAACACTACAGGCAATTTAGCACGGCCAATCCATCCTAACCTGCACAACCCTGGACACTATGGGACAATTTAGCACGGCCAATCCACCCTAACCTGCACATCCCCGAACACTATGGGACAATTTAGCACGGTCATTCCACCCTAACCTACACAACTTTGGACTGTGGGAGGAAACCAGAGCACCCAGAGGAAACCAGACACAGGGAGAACGTGCAAACTCCGCACAGACAGTCGCCTGAGGGTGGGATCGAACCCGGCTCCCTGGCGCCGTGAGGCAGCGGTGCTAACCACTGAGCCACCGTGACTCCCCACAGGTTTGTTGTATTCGAGGTAAGACACTGATGGCCACATCATTGGGCTGCATTCCTGAGCGAGGGTTATAGCCCCAAGCTAACAAACCCCATGCTGGAAAGATACTTACTAATTTGGAGCAAACCCCTACAATTTTGGGGAAACTCTGGCAACACCTGCAGAGAGGGAAAACCAGTCAACGTTTCAAGTCCTTCCGAAGGGTCACTGGGGTTGAAATATTTACTCTGCTTCTCTCTCCACAGACCTGCTGAGTTTCTCCATCATTTTCTGCTTTTGTTTCAGATTTCCAGCATCTGCATTTCTTTGCTTTATGTTACCAGCTTTAATGGCTTGGTTTAGACATCAAGGTTCCTTGATGTGAAACGATGAAAGTTGTTTCCTTTTCCTGAAAAAGGTATTTATAGGTTCTTGAATGCTCGAGACATTTAAATGTACCATTTAGAATTATGATGTGGAGGAGCCGGTTTTGGACTAGGGTGGACAAAATTAAAAATCACACAACACCAGGTTATAGTCCAACAGGTTTATTTGGAAGCACTAGCTTTTGGAGGCTGCTCCTTCATCAGGTAATTTAGAATTAAGCAGACTTACTGTCTCTTGTGATGTCAGCAGAGAGCTGTAAATTCAGCAAACTAACAGGGAAAAGCTGCTGCATGAAGTATGATCCCCCATGATCTTAGAGAACTAGTCAAGAGACAGAAGGAAGTAAGGCAGCTATTGCCCTCAGGAAACCAATCAGAAATTGGGCACTCACGCTCATCATCGCCCTCAGGAAACCAATTTGAAATTGGGAACTCACGCTCATCATCGCCCTCAGGAAACCAATCAGAAATTGGGTGCTGGCACTCATCATCGCCCTCGGAAACCAATCAGAAATTGGGCACTCACACTCATCATTGCCCTTGGAAACCAATCAGAAATTGGGTGCTGGCACTCAACATCGCTCTCGGAAACCAATCAAAAATTGCGTGCTGGCACTAATCATCGCCCTCGGAAACCAATCAGAAAGTGGGCACTCACACTCATCATTGCCCTTGGAAACCAATCAGAAATTGCGTGCTAGCACTCATCATCGCCCTCGGAAACCAATCAGAAAGTAGGCACTCACACTCATCATTGCCCTTGGAAACCAATCAGAAATTGCGTGCTAGCACTCATCATCACCCTCGGAAACCAATCAGAAAGTGGCTACTCACACTCATCATTGCCCTTGGAAACCAATCAGAAATTGCGTGCTGGCACTCATCATCGCCCTCAGAAACCAATCAGAAAGTGGGCACTCATACTCATCATCGCCCTCAGAAACCAATCAGAAATTGGGCACTCACACTCATCATCGCCCTTGGAAACCAATCAGAAATTGCGTGCTGGCGCTCATCATCGCCCTTGGAAACCAATCAGAAATTGGGCACTCGCACTCATCATCGTCCTCGGAAACCAATCAGAAATTGGGTGCTGGCACTCATTATCGCCCTCAGGAAACCAATCAGAAATTGGGCACTCATCACCCTAGTCCATCTGAGGATAAGGTGGTTAAGTAGGCACATGGAATGTTTGCCCTTATTAGCTGAGACATAGAGTTTAAGAGCAAGGAGGTGATGCTGGAACTGTGTAAAATGCTGATTAGGCCACAACTAGGGGACTGTGCACAGGTCTGGGAATCCACGCGGTCGGTGGGATGGGAAAGCACTGCACAGGGATATTTCCCAGGATGTTACCTGGGGCTGGAGAGTTTCAGCGATGGAGAGAGATTGGACAGACTGGGGTTGCTTTCCTTAGAGCAGGGACTGAAGGGGACAGGATTGAGAGGTATAACATGATGAGGGCCTTAGATCGAGTAGACAGGAAGAAACTTTTCCACCTTGATGCAGCGATCAATGTCAAGGGGGCATGGATTCCGAGCAATAAGATCAGAAGACATAGGAGCAGCATTGTGCCATTTGACCCACCAGGTCTGCCTATGTGATAATGGCTGATATGTTTCTCAATTCCATGTTCCTGTCCTTTCCTCATAAACCTTAAGCCCGTTACTCATCAAGAAACTATCTATCTCTGGCTTAAATATACTCAATGACTTGGCTTCCACAGCCCTCTGTGACAATGAGATCCACAGATTCACCACCCCCTGGCTGGAGAAATTCCTCCTCATCTCAGTTCTAAAGGGTCATCCCTTCCCCCTGAGGCTATGCCCTTGGGTCTTAGTCCCTCCTACCGGTGGAAAGATCTTCTCCATGTCCACTCTGTCCAAGTATTCTCTAAGTTTCAATCAGATCCCCCTCTCATCCCTCTAAACTCCATCGAGTACAGACCCAGAGTCCTCGACTGCTCCTCATTTGACAAAGCCTTCTTTGGATCCACTCCCATGCCAGCACATCAGAGTCACAGAGTCAGAGAGATGTACAGCACAGATACAGACCATTCGGTCCAACTCGTCCTGTGCCGACCAGATATGCTCAATTAATTGAGTCCCATTTGCCAGCATTTGGTCCATATCCTTCTGAACCCTTCCTATTCATATACCCATCCAGATGCCTTTTAAATGTTGTCATTGTACCAGCCTCCACCACTTCCTCTGGCAGCTCATTCCATTCACGCACCACCCTCTGTGTGAAAGGTCTGCCCCTTAGGTCCTTTTTAAATCTTTCCCCTTTTTAAACCTGTGCCCTCTGGCTTTGGACTGCCCTACCCTGGGAAAAAGACCTTGACTATTCACTTCATCCATGCCTCACATGATCATATAAACTTCTAGAAGGTCACCCCTCAGTCTCCGATGGTCCCATGGAAAAAAAGCCTCAGCTTCTCTCTGTAGCTCAAACTCTCCAACCCCGGCAGCATCCTTGTGAATCTTTTCTGAACCCTTTCAAGTTTCACGACGTGCCTCCGATAGCTGGGAGACCAGAATTGAACGCAGTATTCCAAAAGTGGCCTAACCAATGTCCTGTACAGCCACAACATGACCTCCCAGCACCCTGGGAAAAAGACCTTGACTATTCACTTCATCCATGCCTCACATGATCATATAAACTTCTAGAAGGTCACCCCTCAGCCTCCGATGGTCCCATGGAAAAAAAGCCTCGGCTTCTCTCTGTAGCTCAAACCCTCCAACCCCGGCAGCATCCTTGTGAATCTTTTCTGAACCCTTTCAAGTTTCACGACGTGCCTCCGATAGCTGGGAGACCAGAATTGAACGCAGTATTCCAAAAGTGGCCTAACCAATGTCCTGTACAGCCACAACATGACCTCCCAGCTCCTATATTCCATGCACTGACCAATAAAGGCAAACGTCACTTTCCTGTCTACCTGTGACGCCATTTTCAAGGAACTATGCACCTGTACCCCGAGGTCCCTTAGTTTGGCATCCTTCCTTAGATACAGGGCCCAAAACTGCTCACAACATTCCAAATGCAGACTGACCAGAGCCGTAGCAGTACCTCCCTGCTCTTTTATTCTCGCCCACTCGAAATGAATGCTAACATTGCATTTGCCTCCCTGAACTTCCATGTTAACTTTAAAAGAATCCTGAACTAGGACTCCCAAGTCCCTTTGTGGCTTCAGATTTAAGGGAAAGGGACAGGAAATTTAGGGAGGAGTATGAGGAGGAACCAGAGGGTGGTGGGAATATGGGAATCACTGCCTATGAAGTTGGGAGAGACTGAAACCCTCACCACAGTTAAGAAGGTGACGCAGGTAGTGGATGCGGGTAGTGCTGTGGATGGTGTGTATTTGGGCTTTCAGGAAGCACTTGTTACGTTGCCCCATGGCAGAAATTGATGGGTCCTTGGCAACATGGATTAGAAGTTAGCTTAAACACAGGAAGCGGAGGATAAGGGTGGTTGGGCATTTCTCAGACTGGAGACAATTTTGAAATGATGTCCCCCAGTGACTGGTGTTGGGATCCTGGCCTTTCTGATTTGCAGAAATGATTTGAAAATGAGTGTTGAGGGATAAATCTCTAAATTGCAGATGATACGAAGCTAGGGAGGAAACGGAATTGTGAGGATGATGTTGCGCAACTTCAGAGGGACATTGACAAGGTGGACAAATGAGAAGATACAAAGTGGAGTCTGAGGTAGATAGGAGAGTGCAGAAGGCCTTTGGTATGCTTTCCTTTATCGGTCAGAGTATTGAGTACAGGAGTTGGAAGGTCGTGTTGCAGCTGTACAGGACCTTGGTTAGGCCCACTGTTGGAATATTGCGTGCTATTCTAGTCTCCTTCCTATCGGAAAGATGTTGTGAAACTTGAAAGGGTTCAGAAACGATTTACAAGGATGTTTCCAGGGTTGGAGGATTTGAGCTACAGGGAGAGGCTGAACAGGCTGGGGCTGTTTTCCCTGGACGTTTACAAAACTATGAAGGGCATGGATAGGGTAAATAGACAAAATCTTTTCCCAGGGAGTCCAGAACTAGAGGGTATAGGTTTAGCGTGAGAGGGGAAAGATATAAAAGAGACCTACAGGGCAAGTTTTTCACACAGAGGGTGTTCGTGTATGGAATGAGCTGCCAGAGGAAGTGGTGGAGGCTGGTACAATTGCAACATTTAAGAGGCATTTGGTTGGGTATATGAATAGGAAGGGTTTGGAGGGATATGGGCCGGGTGCTGGCAGGTGGGACTAGATTGGGTTGGGATATCTGGTCGGCATGGACGGGTTGGACCGAAGGGTCTGTTTCCATGCTGTACATCTCTATGACTCTAGATGAATTTCAATGCAGAGAAATGTGAGGTAAAGCGATTTGGTAGACAAAACATAGACAGACAACACAGGCCTCAATGGTACACCTTGGAGGGGAGTACAGGATGAGAGGGACCTTGGAGTTCATGTGCATGATTCTCTGAAGATGGACAGGCAAGTTGAAACAGATCGAAAAGAATAGAATAGAAATTCCTACAGTGTGGAAACAGGCCATTAAGCCCATCGAGTTCACACCCCACCCTCCAAAGTGTAGCTCACTCAGACCCACCACCCTATCCTATCCCTGTAAACCTGCATTTCCAACAGCTAATCCATCTAACCTGCACAACTTTGGACACTATGGGCAGTTGTTGAAAGGCTTATAGAAGCCTTGGGTTTATAAATAGAGACATAGAGTGTAAAAGTAAGGAAGTGATGCTACACCTCTACAAATCATTGGTCAAGCCACATTTGGAGTGTTGTGTTCAGTTCTGGGCACCTTATTTAAGAAAGGATGTTAAAGCCCCTGAGAGAGTTCAAAGGAGATTTACTACCTGGAAGAAGGGATTGTGGATATAAGGAAAGATGAGAGAGATTGGGCTTATTTTCCTTGGAGCAGAGAAACTTAAGACGTGTTTATCAACATGTTCAAAATTATAAACAGGGTAATGAAGGATATTCTGTTTCCACTAGACGGTAAGTAAGAGGGTCACAATTTCAAGCAGAGTGAGATGAGGAGAAACGTCTTTACCCAGAGAGCTGTTAGGATTTTGGGGTGCGCTGCCTGGGAGAGTGGTGGAGGCAGATTCCACAGGAGGTTTCAAAAGACATCTGGAAACATATTGGAATGGGATGAACTTAGAGGTCTGCAGAGACAGGACTGGTCAGTGGGACGAGCTGGGCAGCTTATTCCAGGGGCAGGTACAGCCATGATGGGTCAAATGGCCTCCTTCTGTCCTGCAAAATCCTAAACGTTTTTTGACTTGCGCTTGTGATGCCAGGCAATGGTCAAGTGCTGGGAAGTGGGATTGGAATAGTTAGGTAGTTGTCTTTGAGCATCACTGAGCCTGGTTGCAGTGCTGTAGATCGTTACCTGGATCATGTGCTATTCATGTGTTGGGAAGTGCTGGGGTTGGGTTGCAAGGGTTGACGAGAGTGAGTAAAGCATTTGGGGCAACATGGTGGCTCAGTGGTTAGCACTGCTGCCTCACGGCACCAGGGTCCCAGGTTCAATCCCACCCTTGGGCGGCTGTCTGTGTGAAGTTTGCACATTCTCGTCCCATGTGTGTGTAGGGTTTGCTCCGGGTGCTCTGGTTTCCTCCTACAGTCCAAAGATGTGCAGGTTAGGATGGATTGGTCGTGCTAAATTGCCCCATACTGCACAGGGATGCAGGTTAGGGTGGATTGGCCATGCTAAATTGTTCCATAGTGCCCAGGGATGTGCAGGTTAGGGTGGATTGACTGTGCTACATTGTCCCATAGTGTCCAGGGATGAGCAGGTTAGGGTGGATTGGCCGTGCTAAATTGTCCCATAGTGCCCAGGGATGTGCAGGTTAGGGTGGATTGGCAGTGCTAAATTGCCCCATTGTGTCCAGGGATATGTAAGTTAGGGTGGATTGGCCGTGCTAAATTGCCGCATAGTGCCCAGGGATGTGCAGGTTAGGGTGGATTGGCCGTGCTAAATTGCCCCATAGTGTCCAGGGATGTGCAGGTTAGGGTGGATTGGCCGTGCTAAATTGTCCCAGAGTGTCCAGGGATGTGCAGGTTAGGATGGATTGGCCGTGCTAAATTGTCCCAGAGTGTCCAGGGATGTGCAGGTTAGGGTGGATTG
>NC_057754.1:5280685-5284418 GCF_004010195.1 Chiloscyllium plagiosum
TAGTGCCCAGGGATGTACAGGTGCGGGTGGATTGGCCGTGCTAAATTGCCCCATAGTGCCCAGGGATGTGCACGTTAGGGTGGATTGGCCGTGCTAAATTGTCCCATAGTGTCCAGGGATGTGCAGGTTATGGTGGATTGGCCATGCTAAATTGTCCTATAGTGTCCAGGGATGTGCAAGTTAAGGTGGATTGGCCATGCTAAATTGCACCATAGTGCCGAAGGACGTGCAGGTTAGGGTGGATTGGCCATGCTAAATTGTCCCACACTGCCCAGGGATGTGCAGGTTAGGGTGGATTGGCCATGCTAAATTGCCCCATACTGCCTAGGGATGTGCAGGTTAGGGTGGATTGGCCATGCTAAATTGTCCCATAGTACCCAGGGATATGCAGGTTAGGGTGGATTATCCGTGCTAAATTGTCCTATAGTGTCCAGGGATGTGCAAGTTAAGGTGGATTGGCCATGCTAAATTGCACCATAGTGCCGAAGGACGTGCAGGTTAGGGTGGATTGGCCATGCTAAATTGTCCCATAGTGTCCAGGGATGTGCAGGTTGGGGTGGATTGGCCATGGTAAATTGTCCCATAGTGTCCAGGGATGTGCAGGTTAGGGTGGATTGGCCGTGCTAAATTGTTCCATAATGCCCAGGGATATGTAACTTAGGGTGGATTGGCCGTGCTAAATTGTCGCATAGTGCCCAGGGATGCAGGTTAGGGTGGATTGGCCATGCTAAATTGCTCCATAGTGCCCAGGGTGTAATTTAGGGTGGATTGGCCATGCTAAATTGTCCCATAGTGTCCAGGGATATGTAAGTTAGGGTGGATTGGCCGTGCTAAATTGTCCCATAGTGTCCAGGGATATGTAAGTTAGGGTGGATTGGCCGTGCTAAATTGTTGCATAGTGCCCAGGGATGCAGGTTAGGGTGGATTGGCCATGCTAAATTGTTGCATAGTGCCCAGGGATACAGGTTAGGGTGGATTGGCCATGCTAAATTGTTGCATAGTGCCCAGGGATGCAGGTTCGGGTAGATTGGCCATGCTAAATTGTCCCATAGTGTCCAGGGATGCAGGTTAGGGTGGATTGGCCGTGCTAAATTGTCCCATAGTGCCCAGGGATGTGCACGTTAGGGTGGATTGGCCTTGCTAAATTGTCCTATAGTGTCCAGGGTTGTGGAGGCCAAGTGTGTTAGTCATGGGGAATACTGAGTTACAGGGGTGGGTCTGGGTGGGATGCTATTCGGAGGGTTGGTATGGACTCGATGGGCCAAACAGCCTGCTTCCACACTGTAGGGATTCTATCATTGTTAGCAACCAGGTGCACAATAAGGAGAGCTGTAATCAATAGAATGGAGCAAGATCCAGTCCGCCAGGGTGGTGTGAGACAGATGAGGTGCTTTAAGAGATGGGGAGGTGGGGGAGAGAGAGAAAGAGAGAGGGAGAGAGAGAGAAAAGCTGGAACTCCTCAGTACCCTAGTATTTGACCTCACAACATCAACTGGGGTCCTGGCCTAACTTTGCGATTCTCTGCTCTGATATTTATTAGAGCCTTAAATTGAGGGGTGATTGATATAGGACAGATGTCAGAGGTAGTTTCTTTATTCAGAGAGTAGTAGGGACATGGAATGCACTGCCTGCAATAATAGGAGACTCGACAACTTCAAGGGCATTTAATTGGTCGCTGGGTAAACGTATGGATGGAAATGAAATAGTTTAGGTTGGATGAACTTCAGATTGGTTTCACAGGTCGGCGCAACATCAAGTGCCAAAGGGCCTGTAATGTGCTGAAATGTTCTATGTTCTATGTGAAGCCCAGCGTATTATTCCAATGGGTTCTGTCCTATTCCCTTGGGTTCTGACAGGGTGAGGTGTAAGGTGTACTCACTGCAAGGTTTCGGTGCACTTCCTAAAGCGCCCAGGAAGAACAAGGAGCAGATGAACAGCGCGGCCGCCATCTTCCCACTGTCACCTCTCGGTGTCGGAATTTCAAATCCTGCGGAGACACAGAGAAACGCAAAACCAGGGTGTCTTTACTTTTTAAAACATCTTTTGGAGATTGACTCCTGGTGAATCCCTGCTCCAACACCATCCCCTTGCCCCTGGAGACAGAGGCTCAGGCACTGAGAAACCCAGCTCAGGGTTCGCAGCGCCACGTCTGCCCTGGATTGGGGCGTTCTCGCGCTCGTGACAGGAGCCAGAACTGGCCTCAGTAAATCCCGGGACAGAGACGGGGAGGATGAGTCAGAGTTGATCGGCCTTCCCCCCCCAACCCCCACCACCTCAGCTGGAAAGAGCAAGCACCCGCAGTCGAATAGCTGGCTGTTGCACCTCCCCACACCGTGGATGTGTGAGGCACTGCTGGAAGGAGTCAGTAGCTGCAGAAGATGGAGTGCGGGTGTGGGGTAAAATAATGGGGAAGCCAAGTCCCCACAGGAGTTAAACCACAGCAATATATTCTACACCACTGGGTGGATGAGTCAATGATCAGTACTTAAACCATGAGGCCCAATCGCCAACGTGACCACAGGCTCATGTAGTGACACTTACTCCATGACCCTGCCTGCCTTTAGACATTGCACTGGGGCTGCCCCATCAGTAAAACACTGAGGGACCATCAACACTGTCCCCTTTCTAACCAGGATCCAAAACAAAGGCTACATCAAATGGCTCAAGCGGCTCGATATTAAAGACTCCGTGCGGGAATTATTTGAACAAGGGATCGGAATTGATTTGGCGCCTTCAGCCACGATCGTCCTGAAGGGAAGAATTCTGCCTGAGGCAGTGCCCATACCTTCAGTGGGCAGTGCTGCTATTCCAGCCAATGGTTCAGATAGGGGCTTGGGTTGGATTGTTAGAGATCAGGTCCCACAGGGGAATCTCCAGCATCTCAGCCCAACGCTTACCTTTTGCCAGCTGCTGGAAAGCTTAGACGATCGCACAACAACAACAAAGACATTTGTATGGTACCTTTCTCACAGAGGAGCGTGACAAGGACATTCTCAGAGGCAAATTACAGAGTCACAGAGCTGCACAGCACAGAAACGGACCCTTTGGTCTAATTCGTCATACTGACCAGATATCCGAAATTAAACTAGTCCCATCTACCAGCATTTGGCCCAGATCCCTCTAAACCCTTCCTATTCCTGTACAAATCCAGATTCCTTTTAAATGTTGTCATTGTACCAGCCTCCACCACTTCCTCTGGCACCTCGTTCCATACACGCACCACACTCTGCGTGAAAAAGTTGCCCCTTAAGTCCCTTTTAAATCTTTCCTCTCTCACCTTAAATCTATGCTGTCTAGTTATGAACTCTCCAACCCTGGGAAAAATAACTTGGCTATTTACCCTATCCATGCCCCTCATGACTTTATAAACCTCAAGAAGGTCTCTCCTCAGCCTCCGACCCTCCAGGGAAAGCAGCCCCAGCCTATTCAGCCTCTCCCTACACCTCAAACCCTCCAACCTTGACAAAGTCTTTGTAAATCTTTTCTGAACCCTTTCAAGTTTCACTACATCCTTTTTATAGCGGGGAGAGTGAACTGATTGCAGTATTCCAAAAGCCCCAGCCTATTCAGCCTCTCCCTACACCTCAAACCCTCCAACCTTGGCAACATCCTTGTCAGTCTTTTCTGAACCCTTTCAAGTTTCACTACATCCTTTTTATAGCGGGGAGAGTGAACTGAATGCAGTATTCCAAAAGTGGTCTAACCAATGTCCTGTACAGCTGCAACATGACCT
>NC_057754.1:5285195-5290004 GCF_004010195.1 Chiloscyllium plagiosum
GAACACTCCTCCGAAACACTTTGGGACGTTTCTCCCCAATCAAAGGCAAGTTACTGTTGGCTGTGGAAAAAGCTCAATCCCTCCCTGAGTTCAGGAAAAGCCCTTCAAATAAAACTCTGCTTAACAATTTCAGGTTGGCAGTAATCCTGACAATCACCCCACACTGACTGAAGTTAACAAGCGGTACAATATGGAAACTTTATACAGGGCTGCCATACGCCCCCACACTCACTCGTCAATCGAACAGCTCCGATGTTGTCACACTCCTGAAGATCAACTTCAAACTATTACTCTTTATACTTCCTCATCACGGGATAAACATCAGGTGACACCGCGGTTACATAATTCAACACAAAGACAGCCAATGGACTGAAGAGATTATTCTCAAAGCAGAGCAAATACTCTTTCAGACCGTGGCTCAATGTTGAACTTTGTGTGGGGAGGTATTGGGCAATATGTTGGCCCTGGATGAAGGCAATGAAAGTTGATATAATTCACTTCAGTGCAGTAGATTCACATCTTAACCATGTGGGGGAGTCTCAGGATTATGGACAGTAACACACCTCGTGTATCTCAAACCTCTCCGACAGAGACTGCCTTGTGAGTAGTAACATACTTACAGGGTTATGTGTGAGTATTGATAAGTTATTGTGTGACCTTCTGCCACATTATTCGTCTGGGTTTGAGACGAAATAGTTAAGAAGAAAGCAAACTTTACCATGTTATTCTGCATCTAATTTCTTACTCACAGCATTTATTATCAAATCATACCAAATACAGCTTTTGTTGGGAATCAGGGATATATCAGGCTCTGCTCTTATAGTTACATTATTGATGAACTATTCAGTCTGCTGCTCTTTTACATACGTCTGCTCTCTCATTCTATTTAGTTCCACCTCCCTGTGCTGTTCATACCCAGTGATGAACAGCTCCATCGCATCAAAACACTGCTTTGCCAAGGTGCCAACACCCTTACACAAATCCCAGAATGCTTGGAATATTGACAAATGCACAGAATTATACACACCTTATTGACACACACAAACACACACAGACACTGTAAACATTGACACACTGCCTGGAACAGTGGGAACATTGGCACATGTACATGAAGTAACATTCACTCCACATAAATGCCAGGTTATGAACATCTCCAATAAGAGGCATTTTAACCACCATCCCTTGACATTCAATGGTGTTACCATCAATGAATCCCCACTATCAACATCCTGGGGGTTATCATTGACTAGAAGCTCAACTGGACTCACCACATAGAGGTAGTGGCTCCAAGAGCAGGTCAGAGGGTCCCACCGCGAGTAACTCACCTCCTGACTCCCCAAAGCCTGTCCACCATTGACAAGGAACTAGGCAGGAGGGTGAGGGAATGCTCCCCACTTGCCTGGATGAGTACAATCCCAACAACACTCAAGAATCTTGACACCATCCAGGACAAAGCAGCCCCTGCTGGATTGGCGCCACATCCACAAGCTCCCACTCCCCCCATCACCAACGCTCAGTAGCAGCAGTGTGCACCATCTACAAGACGCACTGCAGCAACTCACCAAAGATCCTCAGATGACCACTTCCATCTGGAAGGACAAGGGCAGCAGATACATGGGAACACCACCACCTTCATGTTCCCCTCCAAACTGCTCACCATTACAATTTGGAAATATATTGCCATTCCTTCACTGTCGCTGAGTCAAAATCCTGGAATTCCCTCTGTAAGGACATTGTGGGTCAACTTACAGCAGGTGAACCGCAGTGGTTCAAGAAGGCAGCTCACCCCCCCCCCCCCACCTTCTCAAGGGGGAAACTAGAGATGGGCAATAAAAGCAGATCAGCCAGCAATATCCACATCCCATGAGTGAATAAAAAAAATTCTTGGGATGCCTCACCACCTTTCCCATATCTGCAATAAGGGTAAAGTCGCCATTGTCTAACCAGGTCAAAGGGCTGCTCTCTCATTAGAGAGAGATGACTGCTGGAGGTTTAATCTGAGAGTCACCATGTTTTAGACAAGGGGAGAGGTTGAGAAGGAGAGTCCTTCATGGTGATGTCAGCTTGTGTGGGATCTGACCTCAAAATGTTGGCACCATTGCGATCCCACCAAGTGAGCTAGACCGACCCTGTAACTGCTGTGCCAACCCACACCTACCTCAGTCCTTCCAGGAGGAAGTAGCCCATAACAGGGCAGAAAAAGCCAAGGTGCACCGTGGAGTGTTCAACACTCAGCTCCCAAGCAGCTGCAAGGAGAGGATCCTGACCCTGAGTACCTCAAGCAGGAGATGGACTGGGGCCCAAGCTCCTGGACTGGTAGCGTACACTGACCTTGCCTTCCTCTACTGGGTCCCCCTGACTGAAGGGTGACTTTCTTAACCTCAGTGAGGACTCCTCCACTTTGACTTGGAAACACAGCCGTTTGCCTGAATGCATGCAGTGTGTGAGATATTTCTTATTGGTTCCTGGGAAGTGGGCTGGGCCAGCATTTAATTGCCCATCCCTAGTGCCCAGAGAGCAGTAAATAGTCAACCACATTGCTGTGGGTCTGGCGTCACATGTAGGCCCCGACCGGGTAAGGGCAGCAGATGTCCATCCCTAAAGGGCATTAGTGAACCAGATGGGCTCTTCCAACAATCAAGATCAGATTTATGGTCTTCATTAGACTGTTAATTGGATTCAAATTCTACTATCTGCCATGATAGGAATCAAACCCAGGTCCCCAGAACATTACCTGGGTCTGTGGATTAATAGTCTAGCCCCTTGAGCAGCTGATGGCGAATTGCCTTCTTGGTTTTGCCTGGCAATCACCAATGGAATCATGGTCATCATTAGAGTCTGGATTCCAGATACTTCTCTCACTGAATTCAAATTCCAACTTCTTCCATGGCGATTTTTGTAGCCGGGTCCCCAGAGCCTTAGCTGACTCTCTGGAATAATAGCCGAGCGATAATGCCACTAGGCCATCACCTTCCCCAACACTATGATAATATTCACGAGAGGTTGTAGAGTGGGGTGGGAGGTGGAATTATTCTACCGAAATTCTACCATAGAACCGGAATTATTCTAACTAGAGGGCAGATGCAGAAAGCATGTTCTTAGTGACCAGGGAGTCCTGAAACTGGTGGTTATAGATTCAGGATTAAGGGGTAGGCCATTTAGGACTGAGATGTGGGGAGAAATGGTCGCACCCTCGGGAGTGGTGACCTGCGGAATTCTCCGGCGCAGGAAACCGTTGAGAACAAAACAGTCAATATTTTCAAGAACAACGCAGAAGTAGTCCTTAGGGCTAAAGGGTATGAGGGAGAAAGCGGGGAACAGTGGTCTGAGTTCGATGATCAGCCATGATCCTATTGAATGGTGGAACAGGCTCGAAGGTCCAAGTGGCTACTCCTACATTCTATGTTCCTATGTTCCCAAGTCCCACCTGCTGTAACGTCTGTGAACAGGCTGAGTAGGAAATATCCTGGGGTGACGTCCTGGGCTTGAGATGGCTGAGCTCATTCATGTGAATCTCTGAATGTTTGCAGTCAGTCAGGAGACGGACCCTGGCCAGTAAATACTGAGACAGAATTGGACGTTCAGACACAAAAGGTGACAGAAACCTTCTTGATAGCTTCATGAGTTTCATTGATCCAGCTCTCATGGAACAGGCCCCTAGCAGAACAAATGTGAGGCTACAAGGAAATGGGACTGGTATTTATTTGTCTTTGCAAATAAATGAACCCTTGAAACTGCCAATAAATCACGGGTAACAATTCAGCTCCAGCATCAAAGGAACATTAGATCCAATTTCACTTCGAGTCATAGAATAGAATCCCTACAGTGGAGAAGCAGGCCATTCAGCCCATCAAGTCCACATTGACTCCCTGAAGAGCAACCCAGCCAGCCCCACTCCACCCGCCTGCTCTGTCCCTGCGACCCTCCATTTTCCTTGGCTAACCCACCTAGCCTGCACATCCCTGGACACTATGGGAAGGTTAGCTTGGCCAATCCACCCTAACCTGCATATCTTTGGACTGTGGGAAGAAACCCATGCAGAGAATGTGCAAACCTCACACAGACAGTGGTCTGAGGTTGGAGTGAGTGCTAAACACTGAACCACTGTGCCACCCAAGTCATCGAGTCATACAGCAAGGAAACAGGCCCCATTGTCTAACTTGTCCATGCCGACCAAGTTTCCCAAACCAAACTAGTCCCATTTGCCTGCAATAGTCCCATATCCCTCAGAACATTTCCTATCCATGGACCTGTCCAAATGCCTTTTAATGTTATAACTATACCTGCATCCACCACTTCATCTGGCAGCTCATTTCACATTTGAACTACCCTCTGTGTAAAAGGATTGCCCCTCAAATTCCTTTCTCCTCTCATCTTAAAATCATGCCCTCTAGTTTTGAACTCCCCTACCAGAGGAAAAACACATTTGCCGTTCACCTTATCCACGCTGGTCATGATTTTATAAACCTAAATGAGGTCACCCCTCAACTTCCTACACTCCAGTGAAGAAAATCCCAACCTATCCAGCCTCTACTTGTAAGTCAAACCCTCCAGTCCCATTAACATCCTGGTAAATCTTTTCTGAACACTCTCCATATTAATAGTATCCTTCCGATAGCAGTGTGGTCGGAACTGTGCATGTGGCCTCACCATTGCCCTGTACTACCTCAGCATGACGTCCCAATTTCTATACCCAACTGTCTGAGCAATGAAGGCAAGTGTGCTGAATGCCTTCTTCAGCACTTTGTCTGGCTCAACTTTAGATTAAATTTGAAAATAAAAAATGCTAGAAATCACAGTGGGTCAGGC
>NC_057754.1:5292379-5301201 GCF_004010195.1 Chiloscyllium plagiosum
GCACGGCCAATCCACCCTAACCTGCACATCCCTGGACACTATGGGACAATTTAGCACGGCCAATCCACCCTAACCTGCACATCTTTGGACTGTGAGAGGAAACCTCAGGTAACTGTTGTGTGGAGTTTGCTACAGCTGATAAAAGTAAGTGTCCCATATGCCTTCTTAACTATCTTATTCATGCTGTCTGTCAACTTCAGGGATCTGTGAGTGATCACCCCAAGGTCCCTCTGTGCTACCCAGTGTCCTGCTATTCATTAAATACCCCTTCACCGATGAACAGGAGTCACTGAGGAATGACTGGTGGAAGGTGGTAAGAGCGTCCAGGGCTGCGTATTGCTTGAATGATTGGTTCCTCCGATCTGCCAGCCAACTGGTGATGTTCCTCTCCCAAACCACACTCTCCCCATGGGGGTTCCTCCCGGTTCTCCGGTTTCCTCCCACAGTCCAAAGTTGTGCAGATTTGGTGGATTGGGCATGGGAAGTGCAGGGTTACAGGGGTGGGCTGGACTGGGATGCTCTTTGGATGGGGTGGTGTGTGGACTCAGTGAGCTGAGTGGTCTGCTTCCAATCTAAACTAGCTAAGCATCTCCAGGGAGGGAAACAGTTAATGTTTCCAGGCTGCTATGAGCTCTCCCACCCTGTTGAGGAACTAGTTTAAAACCTCTCTGGCAGCAGTACCAAATCTCATATTACAACAAAATAATGGGTGGGTGTCATTGTGATCTGTCCAACCTACATAACAATCAACAGGGGTCACTGAGGAATGACTGGAAGAAGGTGATAAGGGTGTTGACGTTGGGGTGTTGACGTTGCGTAGTTAGTTGAATAACTGGTTTCTCCGATCTGCTGATTATGTTCCTGTCCTCAAAACATTTGTTCCACCTTTACGCAAACCTCAACAATGGGCTATGTTTAACGTGCACCAATCCCAACAATATTCACAACACAAATAAGTGTAACTTGTAAACTCTTGAAGTTGCCGATACATAAATGTCCATATATAATACAGATGAAACTGTTTGGGGTGGGGGGGGGGATGTTGAGCAAATTTGCAGACGACACCAAGATTGGGACAGTGGTTAATAGTGAAGAAGGTGGTTGTAGGTTACAGGGAGATAAAGATGGGTTGGCTAGTTAGACCAATAGTCTGGTATTTATCCCTGATAAGTGTGAGGTAATGGACTTTGGAAGAAGAAACAAGATGAGGGAAGTATTTAATAAATAGTAGGAAACTGGGTAGCTTAGAGGAACAGAGGGACCTTGGGGTAGTGACTCACAGATCCCTGAAGTCAGCAGAGTACATGAATAGGACAGTTAAGAAGGAATATGGGACACTCGCTTTTATCAGTCATGGTACAGAGTATAAAAGCAAGGAGGTAATACTGGAGTTATACAGAGCATCAGTCAGGCCACAGCTGGAGTACTGTGTACAGTTCCAGTCACCTCACTACAGGAAGGATGCGATAACACTAGAGGAGGTACAGCAGAGGTTCACCAGGATGTTGCCAGGGATGGAGAAATTGAGCTACAAGGAGAGTCTGGATAGGCTTGGATTGTTTTCTTTTAGAGTGGAGAAGATTAGGGGGAAGTGGGGGAGACATGATTGAGGTGTGTAAGATTATGAGGAGAATGGACAGGGTAAATGGAGATAGGCTTGGATTGTTTTCTTTAGAACAGAGAAGACTAAATTGGATACATGGTTAGGAACGGTTTAGGAGGATATGAGCCAAATGCAGGGAAATGGGGTCAGCGTTGATGGATATTTTGGTTGGCCTGGACCAGTTTGGGCCAAAGGGCCCCTGTCTTTGTGCTTCAGGACTCTATGACTAGGGGAGGAGGGGGAGACATGATTGAGGTGCGTAAGATTATGAGGGGGATGGATAGGGTGAATGGAGTAGCTGTGCCCTTTGGTTGAGGGGTCAATCGCGAGGGGGGCATAGTTTTATGGGAAGGGACGGGAGATTCTGAGCGATTTGGGGAAAATCACATTTGGGAATCTGGAATGCACAGCCTGAGAAGGTACTGGAAGCCAGAAGCCGAAAAAAATTTGAAAAATATTTGGATGCGCACTCAAAATATCAGAACATTGAAGGATACTCTTTTTGTTAACCAGAATCTCAATTTCTCTCGTCATTCAGCATTCCCTACACCTACCAGCCTTTCCTTTCACCCTGACAGGAACATACCGTCTCTGGACTCTCATTATCTCATTTCTGAAAGCTTCCCATTTTCCAGCCGTCCCTTTTACCTGCGAACATCTGCCCCCAATCAGCTTTTGAAAGTTCTTGCCTAATACCGTCAAAATTGGCCTTTCTCCAATCTAGAACTTCAACTTTTAGACCTGGTCTATCCTTTTCCACCAGTATTTTAAAACTAATAAAATTACGATCACTGGCCCCAAAGAGTTCCGCTACTGACACCTCAGTCACCTGCCCTGTCTTATTTCCAAAGAGTAGATCAAGTTTTGCACCTTCTCGAGCAGGAACATCCACATACTGATTCAGAAAATTTTCTTGTACACACTTAACAAATTCCTCTTCATCTAAATCCTTAACACCATGGTAGGCCCAGTCTATATTGGGAAAGTTAAACATCTCCTACCATAACCACCCGATTATTTTTACTGATCCATACAATCTCCATACAAATTTGTTTCTCAATTTCCCTCTGACTATTAGAGGGTTTATAATACAATCCCAATACGGTGATCAAAACTCTCTTATTACTCAGTTCCACCCAAATAACTTCCCTGGATTTATTACCAGGAATATCCTTACTAACAGTAATGCTATCCCTTATGACAAACGCCACTCTCCCTCCTCTCTTGCCTCCCTTTGGATCCTTCCTCTAGCATTTGTATCCTGGAACATTAAGCTGCCAGTCCTGTCCATCCCTGAGCCACGTTTCTGTAATTGCTATGATATCCCAATCCCGTGTTCCTAACCATGCCCTGAGTTCATTCATCTGCCTTCCCTGTTCGGCCCCTTGCATTGAAATAAATGCAGTTTAATTTATCAATCCTACCTTGTTCTCTGCTTTGTTCCTGCCTGCCCTGTTTGACTCGCTCCTTTTCCCAACTGTACCAGTCTCAGATTGATCTCTTTCTCACTATTTCCCTGGGTCCCATCCCTCTACCTTAGTAGTTTAAATCCTCCTGAGCAGCTCTAGCAAATCTCCCTACCAGTATATTAGTCCCCTTCCAATTCAGGTGCAATCCATCCTGTGAACAGGAAGGGTTTAGAGGGATATGGGCCAAGTGTTGGCAAATGGGACAAGATTATGCTAGGACATCTGATCAGCATGGACGTGGTGGACTGAAGGATCTGTTTCCGTGCTGTACATCTCTATGATTCTATGGCTAAGTGTGGTAAATTGGGATAAGCCTGCCTTTCACAGTAGCGGTAGACTCCTTTTCTGTGAATCTCTGAACATATCACGGGTAAATGTTCAACTCCTGCCTCAAAGAACATTCCGATCTGATTTCTCTTGGCCTCAGTCAACTTTAGATAATGTTTATATTTTTGTTTGCTCATGGGACATGGCCAAATGCAATGACTAAACAACATTTTGCAACAATGTCACCGCACAATTCAATCTCGTGGCGTCGTGGTGGTAGAGTGGGGAGTGATCTGAGGCAATGAATTCAATTTCACATCTTGGCACCAAATCATATCTTGATCGGCAATTAGAGGGAAGGCCGTGGCATTGTGCTAAATATCAAAGAAGTTGTCATTCGAAGGTAATATTCTGGAACTGAAACAACACAAAGAGTTGTGGACACTGGAGATCAGCAACCAAAAACTGACACTGCTGGAGAAACTCACCAGGTGTGGCAGCATCCGTGGAGAGAAAAAAACATATCTGCTGAGTTCTCCAGAACTTTCCATTTTTGTTGGTGTTCTCTGGAGACATAGGTTCATATCCCAAGCTCGGCAGACGGTGATAAATTCCATTGTGAGAAACTGGGTTAGATTCTCTACAGTGTGGAAACAGGCCCTTCGGCTCAAGAAGTCCACACCAACCCTTCGAAGAGTAACCCACTACCCTCTGACTAATGCACCTAACACTATGGGCAGGTTAGCATGGCCAATTCACCTGACCTGCACATCTTTGGACTGTGGGAGGAAACCGGAGCACCCAGAGGAAACCCACGCAGACACGGGGAGAATGTGCAAAATCCACACAGAGAGTCGCCCAAGGTTGGAATCAATCCTGGGTCCCTGGTGTTGTGAGGCAGCAGTGCTAACCACTGAGCCACCGTGCCATCCTAACACGAGACTTATTGTTGTAAAGAAAGCATCTGATTCACCAATAACTGCCACCCTTACCTAGTCTGACCTACATGTGACTCCAGACCCATAGTGATGAGTTGGACTCTGAACTGTTGGCCCACTCAGTGACGCCCACACCCCTTAATCTAACGTAGCAGCAAATTACTGCAGGTGTTGGAATCTATACAAAAACCGCTGAAAATCGCGGCGGATTCAGACCTGATGAGAAGCTGACTCAAGTTGCTTGGCCTACCCACACCCCCACAAACATATTTGCAGATAATATTTTGGTTCGTTCATCATCTTGTTTATTTCCATCACATGGAAAAGGTCAGAAAGCAATATTCCAAAGATAAGTGTGGAGTCTGGACTCGGAATGGTAGCTTGCTCTCTCTCCACACATGTTGCCTGACCCACTGTGATTTCTAGCATTTTTTATTTTCAAATTTAATCTAAAGTTGAGCCAGACAAAGTGCTGAAGAAGGCATTCAGCACACTTGCCTTCATTGCTCAGACAGTTGGGTATAGAAATTGGGACGTCATGCTGAGGTAGTACAGGGCAATGGTGAGGCCACAGGCACAGTTCCGATCACACTGTTTTCGGAAGGATACTATTAATATGGAGAGTGTTCAGAAAAGACTTACCAGGATGTTATTGGGACCGGAGGGTTTGACTTACAAGGAGAGGCTGGATAGGTTGGGATTTTCTTCATTGGAGTGTAGGAAGTTGAGGGGTGTCCTCATTTAGGTTTATAAAATCATGACCAGCGTGGATAAGGTGAACGGCAAATGTGTTTTTCCTCTGGTAGGGGAGTTCAAAACTAGAGGGCATCATTTTAAGATGAGAGGAGAAAGGAATTTGAGGGGCAATCTTTTTACACAGAGGGTAGATCAAATGTGAAATGAGCTGCCAGATGAAGTGGTGGATGCAGGTATAGTTATAACATTAAAAGGCATTTGGACAGGTCCATGGATAGGAAATGTTCTAAGGGATATGGGACTATTGCAGGCAAAAGGGACTAGTTTGGTTTGGGAAACTTGGTCGGCATGGACAAGTTAGACAATGGGGCCTGTTTCCTTGCTGTATGACTCGATGACTTGGGTGGCACAGTGGTTCAGTGTTTAGCACTCACTCCAACCTTAGACCACTGTCTGTGTGAGGTTTGCACATTCTCTGCATGGGTTTCTTCCCACAGTCCAAAGATGTGCAGGTTAGGGTGGATTGGCCAAGCTAACCTTCCCATAGTGTCCAGGGATGTGTAGGCTAGGTGGGTCAGTCAAGGAAAATGGAGGGTCGCAGGGACAGAGCAGGCGGGTGGAGTGGGGCTGGCTGGGTTGCTCTTCAGGGAGTCAATGTGGACTTGATGGGCTGAATGGCCTGCTTCTCCACTGTAGGGATTCTATTCTATGACTCGAAGTGAAATTGGATCTAATGTTCCTTTGATGCAGGAGCTGAATTGTTACCCGTGATTTATTGGCAGTTTCAAGGGTTCATTAGTTACACCAGCTTTGCAAAGACAAATAAATACCAGTCCCATTTCCTTGTAGCCTCACACTTGTTTTGCTAGGGGCCTGTTCCATGAGAGCTGGATCAATGAAACTCATGAAGCTATCAAGAAGGTTTCTGTCACCTTTTGTGTCTGAACATCCAATTCTGTCTCAGTATTTACTGGCCAGGGTCCGTCTCCTGACTGACTGCAAACATTCAGAGATTCACATGAATGAGCTCAGCCATCTCAAGCCCAGGACGTCACCCCAGGATATTTCCTACTCAGCCTGTTCACAGACGTTACAGCAGGTGGGACTTGGGAACATAGGAACATAGATAGTAGGAGTAGCCACTTGGACCTTTGAGCCTGTTCCACCATTCAATAGGATCATGGCTGATCGTCGAACTCAGACCACTGTTCCCCGCTTTCTCCCACATACCCTTTAGCCCTAAGGACTACAACTGCGTTGTTCTTGAAAATATTGACTGTTTTGTTCTCAACGGTTTCCTGCGCCGGAGAATTCCGCAGGTCACCACTCCCGAGGGTGCGACCATTTCTCCCCACATCTCAGTCCTAAATGGCCTACCCCTTAATCCTGAATCTATAACCACCAGTTTCAGGACTCCCTGGTCACTAAGAACATGCTTTCTGCATCTGCCCTCTAGTTAGAATAATTCCGGTTCGATGGTAGAATTTCGGTAGAATAATTCCACCTCCCACCCCACTCTACAACCTCTCGTGAATATTATCATAGTGTTGGGGAAGGTGATGGCCTAGTGGCATTATCGCTCGGCTATTATTCCAGAGAGTCAGCTAAGGCTCTGGGGACCCGGCTACAAAAATCGCCATGGAAGAAGTTGGAATTTGAATTCAGTGAGAGAAGTATCTGGAATCCAGACTCTAATGATGACCATGAATCCATTGGTGATTGCCAGGCAAAACCAGGAAGGCAATTCACCATCAGCTGCTCAAGGGGCTAGACTATTAATCCACAGACCCAGGTAATGTTCTGGGGACCTGGGTTTGATTCCTATCATGGCAGATAGTAGAATTTGAATCCAATTAACAGTCTAATGAAGACCATAAATCTGATCTTGATTGTTGGAAGAGCCCATCTGGTTCACTAATGCCCTTTAGGGATGGACATCTGCTACCCTTACCCGGTCGGGACCTACATGTGACGCCAGACCCACAGCAATGTGGTTGACTATTTACTGCTCTCTGGGCAACTAGGGATGGGCAATTAAATGCTGGCCCAGCCCACTTACCAGGAACTAATAAGAAATATCTCACACACTGCATGCATTCAGGCAAACGGCTCTGTTTCCAAGTCAAAGTGGAGGAGTCCTCACTGAGGTTAAGAAAGTCACCCTTCAGTCAGGGGGGCCCAGTAGAGGAAGGCAAGGTCAGTGTACGCTACCAGTCCAGGAGCTTGGGCCCCAGTCCATCTCCTGCTTGAGGTACTCAGGGTCAGGATCCTCTCCTTGCAGCTGCTTGGGAGCTGAGTGTTGAACACTCCACGGTGCACCTTGGCTTTTTCTGCCCTGTTATGGGCTACTTCCTCCTGGAAGGACTGAGGTAGGTGTGGGTTGGCACAGCAGTTACAGGGTCGGTCTAGCTCACTTGGCGGGATCGCAATGGTGCCAACATTTTGAGGTCAGATCCCACACAAGCTGACATCACCATGAAGGACTCTCCTTCTCAACCTCTCCCCTTGTCTAAAACATGGTGACTCTCAGATTAAACCTCCAGCAGTCATCTCTCTCTAATGAGAGAGCAGCCCTTTGACCTGGTTAGACAATGGCGACTTTACCCTTATTGCAGATATGGGAAAGGTGGTGAGGCAAGCCAAGAATTTTTTTTATTCACTCATGGGATGTGGATATTGCTGGCTGATCTGCTTTTATTGCCCATCTCTAGTTTCCCCCTTGAGAAGGTGGGGGGGGGGGAGTGAGCTGCCTTCTTGAACCACTGCGGTTCACCTGCTGTAAGTTGACCCACAATGTCCTTACAGAGGGAATTCCAGGATTTTGACTCAGCGACAGTGAAGGAATGGCAATATATTTCCAAATTGTAATGGTGAGCAGTTTGGAGGGGAACATGAAGGTGGTGGTGTTCCCATGTATCTGCTGCCCTTGTCCTTCCAGATGGAAGTGGTCATCTGAGGATCTTTGGTGAGTTGCTGCAGTGCATCTTGTAGATGGTGCACACTGCTGCTACTGAGTGTTGGTGATGGGGGGAGTGGGAGCTTGTGGATGTGGTGCCAATCCAGCAGGGGCTGCTTTGTCCTGGATGGTGTCAAGATTCTTGAGTGTTGTTGGGATTGTACTCATCCAGGCAAGTGGGGAGCATTCCCTCACCCTCCTGCCTAGTTCCTTGTCAATGGTGGACAGGCTTTGGGGAGTCAGGAGGTGAGTTACTCGCGGTGGGACTCTCTGACCTGCTCTTGGAGCCACTACCTCTATGTGGTGAGTCCAGTTGAGCTTCTAGTCAATGATAACCCCCAGGATGTTGATAGTGGGGATTCATTGATGGTAACACCATTGAATGTCAAGGGATGGTGGTTAAAATGCCTCTTATTGGAGATGTTCATAACCTGGCATTTATGTGGAGTGAATGTTACTTCATGTACATGTGCCAATGTTCCCACTGTTCCAGGCAGTGTGTCAATGTTTACAGTGTCTGTGTGTGTTTGTGTGTGTCAATAAGGTGTGTATAATTCTGTGCATTTGTCAATATTCCAAGCATTCTGGGATTTGTGTAAGGGTGTTGGCACCTTGGCAAAGCAGTGTTTTGATGCGATGGAGCTGTTCATCACTGGGTATGAACAGCACAGGGAGGTGGAACTAAATAGAATGAGAGAGCAGACGTATATAAAAGAGCAGCAGACTGAATAGTTCATCAATAATGTAACTATAAGAGCAGAGCCTGATATATCCCTGATTCCCAACAAAAGCTGTATTTGGTATGATTTGATAATAAATGCTGTGAGTAAGAAATTAGATGCAGAATAACATGGTAAAGTTTGCTTTCTTCTTAACTATTTCGTCTCAAACCC
>NC_057754.1:5302227-5316980 GCF_004010195.1 Chiloscyllium plagiosum
GAAAAAGGAGATCGGAACTGGAGGAACGGAAAGGATTTGGGGAAGTGCGAAGCTGGGGGGAAGGATGCACAGACGGGGAAGAGGCAAGGTAACGGGGTGGGGAGCGGGGAACTTGAAAATGAAGGGGAGAATTTAAAAGCGCTGTGAGGTGGGCAGACCACGTCGGTCAGTGAGAAAGGAGATTGGCTGAAAATACAAGGCAGTGGTGTTTGGAAGGAGCTGCAGGCCATGGCGTGGCTGGGCCACAGAGCATTGGAGCAGTCGTCTTAGCAAAAAGGATGGACCGAAGCTGGGGGCGGAACCAAGGAGGGCGTGGGCTCAGTGCAGCCAATGTGTAACCTCCCTCTGTCGCTGTAGCTGACATCAGTAAACTCTCAACAAAGAGCTGGAGTTCACCACCAAACAAAGAGACCTTGGGGTTTGTGCTTCATCGTTCCCCTGAAAGTGGAGTCACAGGTGGACAGGTTGGTGAACAAGGTGTTTGGTACGCTTGCCTTTATTGGTCAGTGCACGGGAGTTCAGAGGTCATGTTGCAGCTGTACAGGACATTGGTTAGACCACTTTTGGAATACTGCAATCAGTTCACTCTCCCCGCTATAAAAAGGATGTAGTGAAACTTGAAAGGGTTCAGAAAAGATTTACAAAGACTTTGTCAAGGTTGGAGGGTTTGAGGTGTAGGGAGAGGCTGAATAGGCTGGGGCTGCTTTCCCTGGAGGGTCGGAGGCTGAGGAGAGACCTTCTTGAGGTTTATAAAGTCATGAGGGGCATGGATAGGGTAAATAGCCAAGTTATTTTTCCCAGGGTTGGAGAGTTCATAACTAGACAGCATAGATTTAAGGTGAGAGAGGAAAGATTTAAAAGGGACTTAAGGGGCAACTTTTTCACGCAGAGTGTGGTGCGTGTATGGAACGAGGTGCCAGAGGAAGTGGTGGAGGCTGGTACAATGACAACATTTAAAAGGAATCTGGATTTGTACAGGAATAGGAAGGGTTTAGAGGGATCTGGGCCAAATGCTGGTAGATGGGACTAGTTTAATTTCGGATATCTGGTCAGTATGACGAATTAGACCAAAGGGTCCGTTTCTGTGCTGTGCAGCTCTGTGACTCTGTAATTTGCCTCTGAGAATGTCCTTGTCACGCTCCTCTGTGAGAAAGGTACCATACAAATGTCTTTGTTGTTGTTGTGCGATCGTCTAAGCTTTCCAGCAGCTGGCAAAAGGTAAGCGTTGGGCTGAGATGCTGGAGATTCCCTGTGGGACCTGATCTCTAACAATCCAACCCAAGCCCCTATCTGAGCCATTGGCTGGAATAGCAGCACTGCGCACTGAAGGTATGGGCACTGCCTCAGGCAGAATACTTCCCTTCAGGACGATGGTGGCTGAAGGTGCCAAATCAATTCCGATCCCTTGTTCAAATAATTCCCGCACGGAGTCTTTAATATCGAGCCGCTTGAGCCATTTGATGCAGCCTTGGTTTTGGATCCTGGTTAGAAAGGGGACAGTGTTGATGGTCCCTCAGTGTTTTACTGATGGGGCAGCCCCAGTGCAATGTCTAAAGGCAGGCAGGGTCATGGAGTAAGTGTCACTACATGAGCCTGTGGTCACGTTGGCGATTGGGCCTCATGGTTTAAGTACTGATCATTGACTCATCCACCCAGTGGTGTAGAATATATTGCTGTGGTTTAACTCCTGTGGGGACTTGGCTTCCCCATTATTTTACCCCACACCCGCACTCCATCTTCTGCAGCTACTGACTCCTTCCAGCAGTGCCTCACACATCCACGGTGTGGGGAGGTGCAACAGCCAGCTATTCGACTGCGGGTGCTTGCTCTTTCCAGCTGAGGTGGTGGGGGTTGGGGGGGGAAGGCCGATCAACTCTGACTCATCCTCCCCGTCTCTGTCCCGGGTTTTACCGAGGCCAGTTCTGGCTCCAGTCACGAGCGCGAGAACGCCCCAATCCAGGGCAGACGTGGCGCTGCGAACCCTGAGCTGGGTTTCTCATTGCCTGAGCCTCTGTCTCCAGGGGCAAGGGGATGGTGTTGGAGCAGGGATTTACCAGGAGTCAATCTCCAAAAGATGTTTAAAAAAGTAAAGACACCCTGGTTTTGCGTTTCTCTGTGTCTCCGCAGGATTTGAAATTCCGACACCGAGAGGTGACAGTGGGAAGATGGCGGCCGCGCTGTTCATCTGCTCCTTGTTCTTCCTGGGCGCTTTAGGAAGTGCACCGAAACCTTGCAGTGAGTACACCTTACACCTCACCCTGTCAGGACCCAAGGGAATAGGATATGGAAGGTTTGAAGAAAGGCAGATAAGCCAGGACTTTTTCACTAGGAGGTGTAGAGGTGACCTTATAGAGGTTTATAAAATCCTGAGGGGCATAGATAAAATGAATGGCAGGTGTCTTTTCCCTCAGAAGGACAGTGTCAAGACTAGAGGACATCATTTTAAGTTGAGAGGAGACAGATTTAAAAATGACACGAGGGGCAATTTGTTTTACACAGAGGGTGGTTGGCGTGTGTGGAATGTACTTCCGAGAGGAAGTGGTGGATGCAGGTACAGTTACAACATTTAAAAGACATTTTGATAAGGACATGAATAGGAAAGGGTTTGGAGAGATATTGGCCAGGTGCAGGCAGGTGGGACTAGTTTAGTTTGGGAACAAAAAGAGAAATTACTGGAACAGCTCAGCAGGTCGGGAAGCATCAGTGGAGGGAAATCAGAGTTAACGGTTTACGTTCTGAGGAAGGGACACTAGGCCTGAAATGCTATCTTTCCTTCAAAAGGCCCAGTTCAATCCCCCAAACCCTGGACATAAATCAGCATGTGGCAAGGCAATGTGGTTCAGTTGCTGCTGGTCCGACCCCACCATTGGATAATTGGCCAATGAGGAGTTTGCACGTTCTCCTCCCGTGTCTACATGGGGTTTCCTCCGGGTGCTCTGGTTTCCTCCCACAGTCCAAAGATATGCAGGTCAGGGTGGATTGGCCGTGCTACATTGTCTCATAGTACCCAGGGATGTGCAGGTTAGGGTGGATTGGCTGTGCTACATTGTCCCATAGTGCCCAGGGATGTGGAAGTTAGGGTGGATTGACCGTGCTAAATTGTACCATAGTGTCCAGGGGTGTGTAGGTTCGGGTGGATTGGCCATGCTAAATTGTCCCATAGTGTCCAGGTATGTACAGGTTTGGGTGGATTGGCCATTCAAAATTAACCACAGTTCCCAGGTATGTGCAGGTTTGGGTAGATTGGCTGTGCTAAATTGTCCCATAGTGCCCAGGGATGTGCAGGTTAGGGTGGGTTGGCTGTGCTAAATTGCCCCATAGTGTCCAGGGATGTGCAGGTTAGGGTGATTGGCCATGCTAAATTGTCCCATAGTGCCCAGGGATGTGCAGGTTAGGGTGGATTGGCCGTGCTAAATTGTGTGCAGGCTCAGTCGGTTAGCCTGGGAATTACAGGGATAGGCTAGGTATGGGGGTTGGGGGGGGTTGCCCTTTCGAACAGTTGATGTGGGCAGAATGGGTGTGTTCCCACACTGGATGGATTCTCTGTTTACTCTTACCAAAGGACCCAGGCTGTTTCACGTTAAGATGGACAGGGTATTTAGGACCATACATTTCCTTGTTCCTGTTATTCTGAACTGTTTATTTCTTTATTTTTCCAATTGATTACTTTGAATTTGTACTTAAGAATCTGTACTCTGGGTACCTTTTGTGCCTCTGTAAGTGGCAACTTGTAAACTCACCGTACTCATGTGAGGGTACTTGTGATAATGAAGCTAATTCGATTCAATTCCCATCCCCACTTTAGCTGCTTTCATCCACCTTCTCAAACTTTCTCCCGGGGCCAGGTCTTAAAAGGATCCTAAAGGCGATACTGCAGCAGGCCCCGTTCAAAAGGGAAAAAAAGGCTTTGGAGTATTGCTTTCTGACCCTTCCCGTGTGATGGGAATAAACAAGATGATGAATGAACCAACATATTATCTGCAAATATGTTTGTTGGCAATACGTACAAGCCAGACCCAACCCCGAACTCATGTCATCGTCTGCAGAAATACACCTTAGCAGCCCTTGGCAATGGGAGTATTGTTGGTGTATGACCAGCCACTAGCTCTGTGGCTGTTCTAAACTGCTCCTCATCCATCTGATGCATCTTTTCCTCTCCCGTTCCCTCAGTTTGAGAGGTAGATAACAGGGAGAAAGGGAATGCGCATGAATTGAGCGGACAATGGGGAGGCAGTAACATCACAGTATTGTCTCTGGACTCGTCAGAGGCCCATGGATTCAGTTCCCAGCATGCTAAAGGGCGAAAGTTAAATTCAGTTCATGAATCATAGTATCCCTCAGTGTGAAAGCAGACCATTCAGCCCATCGGGTCCACACCATCCCTCTGAAGAGCAGCCCAACAGATCCAATCCCCTACCCAATCCCTGTAACCCTGCATTTTTTTTTATCGTGGCTAATCTACACATCCCTTCACACTATGAGCAGCACTATTGCCTCACAGCACCAGGTAGCCGGGTTCAATTCCAACCTCATGTGACTGTCTGTGTGGAGTTTGCACATTCTCCCCGTGTTTGAGTGAGGTTTCCTCCGGGTGCTCAGGTTTCCTCCTACAGTCCAAAGACGTGTGCAGGTTAAGGTGGATTGGCCACGCAAAATTGTTCCGTAGTGTCCAGGGATGTGCAGGCTAGGTGGATTAGTCATGAGAAATGCATGGATTAGGTGGAGGGGTTGGGATACTCTTCAGAGGGGCATTGTGGACTTGATGGGCTGAATGGCCTGCTTCCATTGTAGGGATTCCATGACGACAGGGCAATTTACCAGTTGATTCCAGAGATGAGCGGGTTGGCTTATGAGGACAGGTTGAGTAGACTGGGATTATACACATTGGAATTTAGAAAAATGAGGGGGCTCTTGTAGAAACAGATAGAATTATGAAGGAAATAGACACGATAGAAGCAGGGAGGTTGCTTCCACTGGTGGCTGAAATTGGAATGAAGGGGCACAGCCTCAAAATAAGGGGGAGCAGATTTCGGACAGAGCCCAGGAGGAACTTCTTCACCCAGAGGGTTGGGACTCTGTGGAATTCCCTGCTCAGTGAAGTTATTGAGGCTACCTTGTTGAATGTTTTTAAGGAAAGATAGACTTTGAACAGTAAAGGAATTAAGGGTTATGGTGAGCGGGCGGGTAAGTGGAGCGGACGCTACGAGAAGATCAGCCGTGATCTTATTGAATGGTGGAGGAGGCTCGACGGGCCAAATGGCCTACTCCTGCTCCTACTTATGATGTTCTATCCACCTGACCCAAACACCTTTGATCTTGGGCGGGGCTGGGCGGTGTGGTGGGGGTGGGGAAGGAAACCCACGCAAACGTGGGGAGAACGTGCAAACTCCACACAAACAGTCACCTGACGGTGGAATCAAACCCAGGTCCCTGCCACTGTGAGGCAGCGGTGCTAGTCACTGAGCCACCCCATCCAGAACTTGTAAGGTCAGTCTCAGAAATGTGGACCATGAATCTATTATCAACCAGCACAGAATCTCAGCTGATTGACTGACGCCTCCCCCCTAACCACCACCCCCCCCGATCCCCCCCAACCCACATGAAGAACATCTGCTCCCTTTGGCTGGTCCAGGCGACAAGCAATGTAGTCAACTCTTCACGGCCCTTCTGAAATCACCTCACAACCCGCTCAGTCCGGAGGCAATTAGGGAAGACCAACAAATTCTGACTTCGGCAGCAATGCCCAGATCCCTTGAATGTGAAAATACAGAATTTTGGAGCTCATCTCTGGAGGAGTCAAGTATAAAGACAATAAAATAATATTAAATGAATGTGGAGTCTCCTTTGCTCTACATTTAGAAGTTATAGCGTAATTCCCAGACCACGTCATTTGTTACTGAAAGCACAGAAATGATTCACAGGTATCGGGCCAGAGCTCTGAGAATAAAACGAATAGAATAGAACCCTTGTACTCTGGAAGCAGGCCATTCGGCCCATTGAGTCCACACCAATCTGTTGCACAGCATCCCATCTGATCCCCATAACATTTCCCATGGCTAACCCACCTAGCCTGCGCATCCCTGGGCACTACAGGACAATTTAGCACGGCCAATCCACCCTAACCTGCACATCTTTGGACTGTGGGAGGAAACCGGATCACCCGGAGGAAACCCCACCCAGGCACAGGGATAACATGCAAACTCCACACCGACAGTCACCCGAGGGTGGAATCGAACCCGAGTCCCTGGTGCTGAGAGATAGCATCGATGCGTTTGAGGGACATGAGAGAAAAATGAAGAAAGGATAGGGGGAGTAGAATAGGAGAGAGAGCAGAGGTCATTAGAATGGAGAGAGGCTTGTGTCGGACATAAACTCTGGTATAGACCTGTCAGGCTGTGTTCTGGAATTTCTGGAGAGTATGAGTGTATGCAATGGTCCTTCCGATAAACACATATTGCCTTCTTCTCTCCATTTTGTCTCTTACAGCTTCCCCAGATCTCCTGGAAGGTCAGAGATATATCGTGAGTATCAATATCGCAGAGCCTGATGATGTACCAATAAAGACAGAGCAAAACCTGACCTTCTGTTGCAAAATAAGGCAGGGCAAGTGACTTAGATGTCAGTGGGGGAGCACGTTGGGACCTGTGACCATAACTCTGCCAATTTTAAAATCGTTACGGAATAGGATAAGCCTGGTCCACAAGTAAAAGTTCGAAATTGGAATAAGGCTATTAAACAGGAACATTCAAACGTTGTTTGGGGGAGGCTGTTCCCAGGTTAAGGGACGATTAGCAAGTGGGAAGCTTTCAAAAGTGAGGTAACAAGAGTTCAGAGACCGTATGTTCCTGTTGGTGTGAAGGGCAGGTGTAGGGAACACTAGATGATGAGAGATATTGATGTTCTGGTCAAGAACGTGAAGGAGGTATATGACAGCTGGGACCAAGTGAACCCCTAGGGGAGTATAGACGGAGTAGGGGCATACTTAAGCAGGACATCAGGACAGCAAAAGGGAATATGAGATAGATTTAGCAGATAAGGTTAAGGAGAATCCATTGAGATTCTACAAATACATTAAGGGCAAAAGAACAACAAGGGAGAGAATAGGGCCCTCCCTTAAAGATCAGCATAGCTGTGTGTGTGTGGAACCGCAAGAGATGGATGAGTTACTAAATGCATATTTTGCGTCAGTATTTACTGTGGAGGAAGACATGGAAGCTAGTGAATTCAGGGAAATAAAACACAAATAGTGATTCTTGAAGACAGTCCACGTTGCAGAAGAGGACATGCTGGAGGTCTTAAAACACCTAAAGGTAGATAAATCCCTGGGAGCTGATCAAGTGTATCCTAGGACATTATGGGAAGCTAGAGAAGAAATTGCAGGCCCCCCCCCCGAGCACAGGTATTTTTATTATCTACAGCCATGGGTAAGGTGCCGGAAGACTGGAGGGTGGCTAATGTGGTGCCTTTATTTAAGAAAGGCTGCAAGGAAAAGCCAGGGAACTACAGACCATTGAGTCTGATGTCAGTGGTGGGTAAGCTGTTGGAGGGGCTTCTGATAGGATTTGCATGATTTTGGAAAGGCAAGAATGGATTAGGGGTAGTCAACATGGCTTTGTGCGTGGGAAATCATGTCTCACAAACTTGATTGAGTTTTTTGAAGAGGATAGATGAGGGTGGAGTGGTAGACATGGTCTACATGGACTTTAGTAAGGCCTTCGACAAGGTTCCACAGGTAGAATGGTCAGTAAAGTTAGATCACATTGGATACAAAATTGGCTTGCCAGTAGGAGATAGAGGGTGGTGGAAGAGGGTTGTTGTTCAGACTGGAGGCTTGTGACCAGCAGTATTCATTTATATAACCACGTATAATCATTCATATAAACAATTTGGAGGAGAATATAGGAAACATGGTTAGTACATTTGTGGATATCACCAAAGTTGGTGGTATAGTGGACAGTGAAGAAGATTATCGAAGATTACAACAGGATCTTGATCAGCTAGGACACTGGGCCGAGGAGTTGCAGATGGAGTTTAATTTAGTTAAATGCGAGGTGTTACATTTTGGTAAGGCAAACCAGTGAAGGACTTACAGTTAGTGGTAGGGTCTTGGGGAGTGTTGTCAAACAGAGAGACCTTGGGGTGCAGGTACATAGTTTCCTGAAAGTGGTGTCACAGGTAGGCAGGTTAGTAAAGATGTCATTTAGCACGCTTGCCTTCATTGGTCAGAGCATTGAGTATAGGATTCGGGATGTCACATTGCGGCTGTACGGGATGTTGATGAGGCCACGTTTGGAGGACTGCATGCAGTTCTGGGTCTCCCTCCTATGGGAAGGATATTATTAAACTGGAAAGGTGCAGAAAAGATTTACAAGGATGTTCCTGGGACCGGAGGGTTTGAGTTATAGGAAAGGCTGGGACTTTTTCCTCTGGAGCGTAGGAGGATGACAATTGCGACATTTAAAAGACATTTGGACAAGTACATGAATAGGAAAGGTTTAGAGGGATATGGACAAAATGCAGGCAAATGGGACTAGTTAGGTTTAGTAAGGTGAATAGCCAAGGTCTTTTGCCCAGGATAGGGGAGTCCAAAACCAGAAGGCAAGGTGTAAGGTGAGAGAGGAAAGATTTAAAAGGGACCTGAGGGGCAACTGCTTCACAAATAAAGATGGTTCGTGTATGGATTGCGATTGTTTTGAGAAATCATTAAAAAACTCGTTTCAGCTGAACAACACAGATCCTTTAGAGGTCACTATTTAACCACATAACTGCTGTGATCTGCTGGTAAGAGTCAACAAATTCCTCAATGAACCTTCTCGCCACGCACTGAAACTCTGGGAGATTGAAGATAGAGTCACCCTTCCTCAGAACTGTTGGTAGTTAGGAAAAGCTTGATATTTATACAGGAGATGCTGGGGTGGGGGGGTAAGGTGTACCTCGAACAGACAAAGGAGTGGTTAAAGTCAGTCTGGGAGAATGAATGGGGCTATTAGTGAGTGGCAGGGGTTGAGTGTAATAGCAGACCATGTGATGACAAGGCCTGGTGTGTGGGGGTTGGAGTAAACCCTAAAACTGATGAACCCGAAGTTGAGTCCAGAAGCCAAGTGGAGAATGAGATGCTGTTCTTCCAGCTTACACTGAGCTCACTGGAGCACGGCAGCAAGCCCGAGACAGAGGTATTGGCCAGGGAACACAATAGTGTGTTGAAGTGGCAGGCAGCTGGAAGCTCAGGGACTTTTTTGTGGGCAGAACGTGGGTCTTTTGCAATGCGGTCACCTCGTCTTTGCTTTGTTTCCCCAATGTAGAGGACACCACTTTGTGAGCAGCAAATGCAGGTAAAGCACTGCTTCACCTGGAAGGTATGTTTGAGACCTTGGATACTGAGGAGTGAGGAGATAAATCTGAAGTTGCAAGAGAAGGTGCCATGGGGCTGAGGAGGTCTTGTTGGGAGTGAAAGAGGAGTGGACCAGTGCCCCACCCTTGACAACAGGCTTGATGGCAAAGTCAGGGTTGGATCTGAGAGCACGGTGTGCAGTCAGTTCATGGGAAGATAGGTTGGAATGGGTGAGGGGGCAGAGAAATTGAGGCGACCAGTGTCATGTTGACAGTTCTCGATGAATGGGTCAGGTGTCAGAGGGAGCAGTCTAGGTGGAGGGAGAGTGTCAGAGGCGGTTGAAGGGGTCTGTGGGACAAACTACTGGCAAAAGCACACATGTCCGAACACCTTGACCAATAGATCACTTAAACGCATTTACCCAGGTATCTTGAGGTATGGAGGACAATAAACACGTCACAAGGCAGAAAACTGGTAAAACAGTCACAACTTTTATAGAACAAATAGTAAAAATGAACAATATTTAACGATAGTATTCTCTTTATTTTCCTGAGGCTCCCAGGTATGCTTCCTGTGTACACTCGAACATGGGATGGGCTGGTGAAACCTCGCGAGGCTCAGTAATCTCTCTCTGTCTTCTCCTGCAGAAGTGAATCTTTCTCGGCAAAGTCCCTCCACCTTGGGTGGAGCCTCTCTGTGGGTGATGCTTCTAATGTTTTTCCGAGGCTAAATCCAGGGTTATAGACCTTTCAGACAGACTTCCAGAAAATCCTGTTGAGCCCTCCAATCAGAGTGCAATCCTTCATCATCGGAAATCATTTTGGTGTTCCATTCTGGAGGGGTAATCTTTGATCATTTGGATTCCTTCCTCTATTCTCTACCAGGGAAGGATAAAAATGCAAACACAGCCTTTGTCTCTGTCCCTACTATGTCTTATTTTTGTCGATTAGCACTTGCTTGAGTACAGAGGACTTCATTAGCACCATTGTGTTGTGGCCTAATCAAGTCTGCATATGTGCCAATTTTGCTTAAACCCCATCTTTTTTTTTGATGTGATTTATTATTGTCACATGTACCTCGGGACAATGACAAGTTTTGTTTTGCATGCAGTACAAGCAGATCATACCTTACGAAGTGCATCAGGGTGATAGAACAGAGCGAGGAATACAATGTTGCAGCTGCAGAGAAGGTGGACATGAGATCAACGTGAGATTTGAAATTTGACAGGTCTGTTCAGGAGTCTGATAACAGCAGGGAAGAAGCTGTTCTTGAAGCTGTTGGTCCGTGTGTTTGAGCTTTTGTCCCTCCTGCCTGATGGAAGAGGGTGGGAGATATTATAACCGGGGTGGGAGGGGTCTCTGATGATGTTGGTTGCCTTCCCGAGGCAGTGGGAAGTCTAGATGGAGTCAAGGTTGGCTTAGGTTATGTTCTGGGCTGTGTTCAAAACCAACTGTAGTTTCTTAGAGTCCTGGGCAGAGCGGTTGCCGTACCAAGCTGTGATGCATCTGGATAGGATGCTTTCGATGGTGCATCAATGCAAATTGGTAACAGTCTTTATGGACATGCCAAACTGACTGAGACTTGTTGGTTACCTATCTTTCAATTTCTGTACTTTTGGGGGTCCTTCCTTTACACTGTTGCAGAGAGTGACACCTACTGTTAGAGTGGGGGAAGTGCCTTCCGTTTGGTTATCACTGTCAACATCAGAAACTCAAGTCATCCCCCTGAAAGCTTTCAACTCTCGGCTCAACTTATGACAGTAACTTGAATCCTGAGATCTGGGAGAAACTATTAAATAGAACTTACAATCAAAGAGTCTAACTTTGCCTAAACACAGGTTCACACATCAAATAACCCAGCGGTGATCCCTGGATTAAATGTTACAGGCCCCATTTGGAATATTGCGTGCAGTTCTGGTCACCACGCTACCAGGAGGACATGGAAGCGTTTGGAGAGGGTGCAGAGAAGGATTACCAGGATATTTCCTGGTCTGGAGGGTTTTAGTTATGGGGAAGAGGTTGGATAAACTCATTGTTTTCTCTGGTAAGATGGAAGCTGAGGGGGTGACCTGATGGAGCTCGGAAAAATTACGAGGGGAATAGATGAGCTGGATATTCAGGGGCTTTATCTTCAGGGTGGAAAGGTCAATTACAAGAGGTTGCAAGTTCATGGTAAGGTAAGGAAAGTTTAGCGGAGAAGTGCAGGGAAAAATCTTCCCCATGGAGGCTGGTGGGTGTCTGCAGACACATTTGCAACATTTTACTCCTATCTCAATAGGCACGTGAATGGGAGGCAAACAGAGGGATAGAAACTGGGCACAGGCAATTTGGGATGGATTGTGGCTCAGAGGGCAACACACAGGCAGTGATGTTCCCAACGGATTCGCTGTTCTTGTCCTTCCAGATGGTAGAGCTTGTGGGTGTGGAATGAAGGAGGCTGGATTGTTCCAGTCATGGCTGCCAAGGTGGAAAGTAGGGGATTATGGTTGGTGTTGGATGGATCTCATGAATATTCCATAAACTCATTGCAGTTTAGCTGCTTCATCCTGAACAAACCACATCCCATCCCAGCAGACCCCTGTCCTGTTATATAACATTACACAGCTACAGGGCCACGAAATGTTTATGCTCTACAGAAATCTCCACATCTCCTCATCTCACCCCAGCAGCGTAATTCTTCTCTACCTTTCTGGCTTGTGGATATCCAACTACCCCTCTATCACTGTGGCTACACCTACACCAACATGGATTGGAACAGTTCAAGAATAGCATGTCCACTTCTAGTCGCCCATTTATAGGAAGGATATTATTAAGCTGGAGGAGGTTCAGAAGAGATTTACCAGGATGTTGCCAGGTATGAAAGGTTTGAGTTATAAAGAAAGGCTGGATAGTTTTCCACTCGAGTGTAGGTGGTTGAGAGGTGACCTGATAGAAGTTTATAAAATGATGAAAGGTATAAATAGAGTTCTTGGCAGTTGTCTTCTCCCTAGGTGGGAGGATTTCAAGCCTAGGGGACACATTTTTAAGGTGAGAGGAGAGAGATTTTAAAAAGACATGAGGGGCAGTTTCTTTACACAGAGAGTGGTTCATGTCTGGAATGACCTTCCAGAGGAAGTGGTGGATGTGGGTACAGTCACAATGTTTAAAAGACATTTGGATAAAGACATGAGTAGGAAAGGGTTTGGAGGGATATGGGCCAGGAGCAGGCAGGTGGGTCTGGTTTAGTCTGGGATTATGGTCGGAATGGACTTATCACTCTATAAGGAGGCAGGCTCTTTAAGGGCAATTAGGAATAAACTCTAGTTTAGTCAGCACTGCTCAAAGGCCAAGAGTGAATAAGAAAGTTCAACCTTGTGATTCATCTCAAGCGACTGTGTATTCTATCTCACCTGTCCCTAAATTCTTGATTGGAGTTATCCAGCAACTGTCCCCTACTCATACAGCATGGAAACAGACCCTTCAGTCCAACTTGTCTGTGCTGACCAAGTATCCTAAACTGAACTAGTCCTATTTGTTAATGAAATAATATTAATGTAATCCCATAGTCTGGCCTCGCCTTGAAACAGAAATGAATTTCTCTATGTCAGAGCTATCAAACTCCATTCTAATTGTCAAGACCTCTGTGCAGGCAAAGAGCTCTCAACCTGTGTGACCTTCCCTGATGGGTATCTTGAGGTTCAAGTCCATAACTCCCTGAAAGTGGCCGGGCAAGTAGACAGGGTGGTAAAGAGGGAGTATGGCATGCTTGCCTTTATCAGTTGTGGAACTGAGTACAAGAGTCAGGATGTCCCCTTGGAACTTTATAAGACTTTGATTAGGCCATACTTGTGTTCAATTCCGGTCACTACATTACAGGAAGGATGTGGAGGCTTTGGAGAGGGCGCAGAAGAGGTTTACCAGGATGCTGCCTGGATTAGAGGGTATGAGCTATAAGGAGAGGCTGGAAAAACTCGGGCTGTTTTCTCTGGAGCAGCGGAGGCTGACGGGAGACTTGATAGAAGTCTCTAAACTTATGAGATGCATCGATATAGGGTTGACCATCAGAATATTTTTCCCAGAGTTGAAATGTCTCATCCCGGGGGCACATGTTTCAGGTGAGATGGGGAAAGTTCAAAGGAGATGTGAGGGGGACGTTTTTACACTGAGAGTGGTAGGAGTGTGGAACGGGGTGCCGGGGGGTGGTGGTGGAGGCAGATATGACTGGGGCGTACAAGGGGCTTTCCGATAAGCATATGAATATGCAAGGAATGGAGGGATATGGACCAAATGGCAGGCAGAAGGGATTAGTTGAATTTGGTGTCATATTCAGCACAACATTGTGGGGCAAACTGCCCATTCCTGTTCTGTGTTCTATGTATAACCTCTCAGTCATGGTATCATCTTTGTCAATCTTTTCTCAAAGGGTGACCTGAAGAGAACCTTTGGAGAAGAGGAAACATTTTCCTATGACGCTGTTCAAAAGAGGATATATCTGTACAGAAGCGTGTGGGACGCATCTGGCAAAAAGCTGGCTGTGATGGACATCATGCTATTCCAGCAGGTGGGTTCATTGGGCTTATGAGAACCTGAAATTCAACTTGGAAAGCACAAGGTCCCCCTGTCTCCCAAATCTTGACCCATCAAAGTGACTGCCTCTGGAATTTTGTCAACCGTGCACCAGAAAAGGAAGGCCTGCCTCAACTTTGTTCCATGCTGAGGGAAATAAGTACTGGAATGATTTCCACTAGTGATTCAAACAACAAGCTCCCCACTCCAGGGTAGAAATATGTAAAACCGTTCACATCAAACACTGCCCGGGACAGGGACAGCACGGGGTTAGATACTGAGTAAAGCTACCTCTACACTGTCCCCCCCATCAAACGCTCCCCAGGACAAGGACAGCACGGGTTTAGATACAGAGTAAAGCTCCCTCTACACTGTCCATATCAAACACTCCCCAGGATAGGGACAGCACGGGATTAGTTGCAGAGTAAAGTTCCCTCTGCACTGTTCCCGCATCAAACACTCCCCAGGACAGGTTCAGCACAGGGTTAGATATAGGGTAAAGCTCTTTCTACACTGTCCCCCATCAAACACTCCCAGTTGGATGCGAGCATAGGAGGTACAGTTAGTAAGTTTGCAAACGATACCAAAATTGGAGGTGTAGTGGACAGCAAAGAGGGTTACCTCAGATTATAACAGGATCTTGACCAGATGGGCCAATGGACTGAGAAGTGGCAGATGGAGTTTAATTCAGATAAATGCGACGTGCTGCATTTTGGAAAAGCAAATCTTAGCAGGAATTATACACTTAATGGTAAGGTCCTAGGGAGTGTTGCTGAACAAAGAGACCTTGGAGTGCAGGTTCATAGCTCCTTGAAAGTGGAGTCGCAGGTAGATAGGATAGTGAAGAAGGCATTTGGTATGCTTTCCTTTATTGGTCA
>NC_057754.1:5317162-5318648 GCF_004010195.1 Chiloscyllium plagiosum
GAACTAGAGGGCATAGGTTTAGGGTGAGAGGGGAAAGATATAAAAGAGACCTAAGGGGCAACATTTTCACACAGAGGGTGGTACGTGTATGGAATGAGCTGCCAGAGGATGTGGTGGAGGCTGGTACAATTGCAACATTTAAGACGCATTTGGATGGGTATATGAATAGAAAGGGTTTGGAGGGATACGGGCCGGTGCTGGCAGGTGGGACTAGACTGGGTTGGGATATCTGGTCGGCATGGACGGGTTGGACCAAAGGGTCTGTTTCCGTGCTGTCCAGCTCTATGACTGTATGACTCTATGACAGGGACAGCGTGGGGTTAAATACAGAGTAAAACTCCCTCTACACTGTCCCTATCAAACACCGCCCAGGACAGGGATAGCAGGACAGGGATAGCAGGGAGTTACATACAGAGTAAAGCTCCCTCTGCACTGTCCCCCATCAAACACTCCCCAGAACAGGGACAGCATGGGGTTAGATACAGAGTAAAGCTCTCTCTACAGTGTTCCCATCGAACACTCCCAGGACAAGGATAACAGGTGATTAGATACAGAGTAAAGCTCCATCTACACTGTCCCCTATCAAACACTGCCAGTACAGGGATAGCAGGGAGTTAGATGCAGAGCAAAGCTCCCTCTACAGTGTCCCCATCGAACACTCCCACGACAGGGATAGCAGGGGGTTAGATACAGAGTAAAGCTCTCTCTACATTGTCCCCATCAAAAGCTTTCAGGACAGGGACAGCATACGGTTGGATACAGGTTGATGCTCCCTCTACACTGTCCCCCATCAAACACTCCCCAGGACAGGGACAGCACGGGGTTAGATACAGAGTAAAGCTGCCTCTACACTGTCCCCCATCAAACACTCCCTAGGACAGGGACAGCATGGGGTCAGATACAGAGTAAAGCTCTCTCTACACTGTCCCCAGTAAATACACCTGGGACAGGGACAGCACGCGGTTAGATACAGAGTAAAGCTACCTCTGCACTGTCCCCCATCAAACACTCCCCAGGACAGGGACAGCATGGGGTTAGATACAGGTTAAAGCTACCTCTACACTGTCCCCAGTAAATACACCCCAGGACAGGGACAGCACGGGGTTAGATACAGAGTAAACCTCCTTCTGCTCTTCTGGACTGCAAGTAAAGCTCCTTCGACACTGTCCCATCAAACACTTCGCAGGACAGATACAGCATAGGCCCAATAATGACCCACTTTCTAATCCCATTCCATCTACATTTTGTTTAAAGTCTCTGTGAACAATTCTACAAGTGATCCTACAGCCCCCTGTGTCATTGTTGTTATGAAATGTAGCCATTAGCATCAATGGAATTCCACTAGATGCTGTGTTCTATTGTGGTTTCTGAAGTCAAAAATGCTTGGTAAATCGTCAATCAAGGTGCGCCGAGTGAATTAGCACACTCGCGACAAATGCATGTGTGAGACTTTGAGGTCAATGAATGGAGTATTTTCCATGAGGCA
>NC_057754.1:5319148-5324891 GCF_004010195.1 Chiloscyllium plagiosum
TTGAGAGCCAAATCTGGCTCAGGTTCTCTTGGGGTGCTGGATCTCATTGGTCAGAAATTCTCTCACAGCAAGACCAAGCCAGTTGCTCACGGACCAAAGAGAGAGTTGACATCGTTTTCTCTTTACCTTGAGCAGCAAGTGGGGTGGTGGCTCAATGGTTAGCACCACTCCCTCACAGGAACTGGGACCAAGGTGCAAGCCCACCCTCAGGTGACTGTCTGTGTGGAGTTTGCACGTTCTCCCCGTGTTTGTGCAGGTTTCATCCAGGTACTCCAATTTCCTCCCACGATTCAGGGATGTGCATGCTAGGGTGGGGTGGATTGGCCGTGCAAAATTGTCCCATAGTGTCCAGGGATGTGCAGGTTAGGGTGGATTGGCCGTGCTAAATTGTCTCATAGTGTCGAGGGATGTGCAGGTTAGGGTGGATTGGCCGTACTAAATTGTCTCATAATGTCGAGGGATGTGCAGGTTAGGGTGGATTGGCCGTGCTAAATTGTCCCATAGTGCCCAGGGATGTGCAGGTTAGGTTGGATCGGCCGTGCTAAATTGTCTCATAGTGCCCAGGGATGTGCAGGTCAGGTGCATTAGTCAGGGGTAAATATTGAGTAATAGGTTGGGGGAATGGGTCTGGGTGGGTTATTCTTCGGAGGGTCAGTGTGGCCTTGTTGGGCCGAAGGGCCTTGTTTCCATCTTGTAGAGTTCTATGATTCTGTTCAATGATAATCGAAAAATTGTTGCAGTGGCCTGTTGATGATTTCTTTTGAAAGCACAGTTCCACAACAATGTGAAATAAGGGCCTGGTAAATAGCACAGTGCCTCGTGCCTCAGTAACCTTTCTCCTGGTTCATCAATGCATACCAGTTGTAAATATTTCACCAGTGCGTGCTCCCCCATTACATGTTTGCGCTGTGGAATATGTTCTATTTGACATTAACTAGTCTTCCGGAGCACTCCCAGCACACGAAAGGACAGTTGAAAACACTTTCCAAGCAACAATGAAACAGACCCATCGGTCCATCTAGTCAAGGCTAATCAGGAAATCTAAATTAATCTCGTCCCATTTGCTGGCATTTGGTTCATATCCCTCTAAACCGTTCCTATTCTTGTACCCATCCAGATGCCTTCTAAATGTTGTAAACAACAGCTTGTTAAAGCCTCTCTGGACTATTCAGCCTCTAGTGGTCATGGCTGATCTGATATGGCTTACGGGTCCATTTTCCTGACAGTCACTCCGCAATATTTGATTCCCTTGTCAACTAAACGTGAACTGACTGGCTCGTTCGGACATTTCGGAGGGCAGTTGAGAGTCAACTACGTCACTGAGGCTCTGGAATCACGTGTAGGCCAGACTGGGTAAGGATGTCAGATTTCCCTCCCTCAAGGACATGACTGAATCCATTGGGTGCTTTTTCTCCACTCACGGGATGATAACGTTGCTGGCTAGGCCCAGCATTTACTGCCCATCCCTAATTGCCCAGAGGGCAGTTTTCAGAGACAGCCACATCGCTGTGGGTCTGGAGTCACGTGTAGACCACATTGGGTAAGGATGGCAGTTTCCTTCCCTAAAGGACATCAGTTAACCAGCTGGGTTTCCCCAACAATCAGCAATGACTTCATGGTCATCATTAGACTCTAAATAGACTGGGACTTTTTTTCCCCTGGAGCATCGGATACTGAAGGGTGACCTTATAGAGGTCTATAAAATCACAAGGAAAATATATAAGGCAGTTGGCCAACAGCTTTTCCCCATGGTAGGGGAGTCTAAAATTCGAGGGCACAGGTTTAAGGTGAAAGCTGAGAGATACAAATGGGTCTAGAGGATGCAATTTGTTCACACAGAGGGTGGTGAGTGTCTGGACCAGGCAGAGGTAGTGGTGGAGGTGAGTACAGTTTTGTCATTTAAGAAACATTCAGACAGGTCCATGGATGGGATGGGTCTGGAGGGATATGGACCAAATGCAGGCAAATGGGACGAGTTTAATTTCTGAAAACTGGGCGGCATGGACAGGTTGGGCTGAAGGGCCTGTTTTCATGCTGTAAACTTCTATGACCTCATCACAGTAGGGGGAGGGGTGGGGAAGCTAAAGCAAAATACTGCAGGTTCTATAGCTCTGGCAAATTAAACAACGTTAGAAGGACTCAGTACGGCCAGACCACATCAGCGAAGAGAAATACAGATTGAAATGCTGGCTTCTCTTTCTCTCTTACCTCCTGATCAGTGCAGCACTTCCAACATTTTCCATCTGAGCCACAGAGGGTTAAGTTGTTTACGGGGCTCTGCCAGGTTTCTGCAGGTCAACAAACTTGCACGTGTTGACATGAGCACAGTTTCACATAGAGGGAGATCTTAGACAAGAGCTCATGTCAATGTGCTTCTTGGGTCAGTGGGCAAGGAGTTTGACGGAGGACAGAGGGCCCATGCTTTTCCACCCTCTCTCTGACCGACTCGGCTGATCCCTACCCGAGAACAGCCTCTGTGAATCCTGGCTCCTTTCTGACAAAGAATTCCCTGCCCTCGCGACCTTGCGGGTAAGTGGATTTAGTGGCTAATACTCGCATCCAGTATTGTCCCGTTGTCTCTCCTGCCTGTGCATGTTCTTGTGACAGTGTGTGTGCCTGAGTCTGTCATCTCTCAACAGAGGTAGGAACAAGTTACTGCAGACTCAGGGATCTCCACTGAAAACAACACACGCTAGAGATCACAGCGGGGCCAGACACAAATCCACAAGCTGATGTTTCGCGTCTGGAGGTGGGGTGGTTGGTGGGTCTCAGGTGCTGGGGGAGAGAAGAGATGTTGATAGTTCAGGTTATGTGATCGGAATGTAAGAACGCTGGGACGATGGCATGTCCTTTCCAAGTCTGGGAGGAGACACACTGTTGTTCTGCCACTCTCACATTCCGATCACTCCATCTGAACTGTCAACGTCAGCACCCTGTACCCACCAACCCTCAACACCCGCTCCACCCCACCCTAAAATAAAACTATAGCATAAACGCTGTCCCCTCCAGGCTTCACTTCAGCTCTGGTGAGGTATCGCCTGGACGCAGAACGTTCGCTTGCTCTTTCTCTGTGAATCCATGCCTCAGCAGTACTCTGTTGGTGCCTACGTGTTCACTTCTGGTCACTGTTTCTTCAACTGCGACAGAAGTCCCATAAAGACCCCCTGCTCTTGCTTGGTCATCTGCGCCAGCTTTATTGCTCCCACCAGACTGAGGGACACCGACTGGCTTGATTGCGGTGGTGTTTTGTTTCGATTTTTAAAATAATATTCATCCTGGCAGATTCACAGACTGGCTGGGATTTGATCTCAGCCTCTCGCTGTTTTGCTTGTTGGATGAAGCAACAACTTCCCCAATGTTCTCCATCTTTTCAGCGGGTTTGTGAGGGGCATTAATTGAAAGGGCGTCCGTTGTGAAAGGATGTTGGCGTTGAGCATGTTGTGTGTGGTCACTTCCACCAGTGGGGAGCTGGAGTAAGCCGCTTAGCTCAGCTCCCTCGGACCTGCTGTGACATCCAGGCACGGTCAGGGATATTCTGTCTGCGGCCTCAACGATATGTTCCTGCTTGGCCCCTGTTCCCAAGACAGAGAGGGGTCAACAGCTCAGGTTACCCTGAAGTAGACTCCTTCCCAACCTCTCCCCTCGGTTGAGGCATGGTGACCATCAGGTTAAACCATCACCATTTGTCTCTCTCTCTCTCTCTAGTCCCTAGACTGTGGCAACTCTCCCTCTTATTTTAGTCTCTTCTGCAAGGGAAAACATCCAATCCAGCATCAATTCCCTTCAGGATCTTATTTTTAAAATCTTCTTTTCCTCTTTCCCTCATTCGCAGGATGAGGGTTAGCATTTATTGCCCATCCCTAATTGCCCACAAGGCAGTTAAAAGTCAACCACATTGCTGTGAGTCTGGAGTCACAGGTAGGCCCAGACCAGGCAAGGATGGCAGTTTCCCTCCCTTAAGGACCCTTGATGAACATGGTGGGCGTTGCCGACAATGGATTCACAATCATCATTAGGGTCTTAATTCCAGATTTAGCTAAATTGAATTCAAACTCCACCATCTGCTGCAGCAAGATTTGAAGCCCAGTTAATCCAGTTACTTTGGATTAACAGACCAGCGATAATACCAGCAGGCCATTTTCTACCCCCCAATATTTGTTAAGGACCGGACCCAACCCCCTGAAAATATTTTAAGAAGGTAGCCGAGATCAGCCATTCTCAACCGGCGCCAAATGGCCCCCTTTGGGGTCCTGGCACATTTGAAGGGGGCCATAGACTGAAAACTGTGAGAAGGGGAGCCCCAAGGGCTTATGGAGGCCCTGGTAACGGAACCGATGAAATACCCAAGCAACAACCATCACTGGAATCAATAGTTGCCCTCCTATTTATACTATCTTTCCAACGCACAGTTCGAATTCAGCGCAACTGGTAAATTAGTTGCTTAAGCTCCTCCCACACAGCCAGGCAAAATCCAGGAACAGAATTGATTTCGCAACGAGAGGTGACCTTTGACTGTCGTTGTCTAATCTGGAGCCCGATATCATGAAACTTGCAAAAAAGCACCAAGTTCAAGGATAGCTTTAGGCCCGATAGATGTTTAATTTCACACAGTCTGTTTTTCAAGTTTTGTCCAGTATGTCGCAACGTCCCAGTTTTCTTGGTGATCAATGATAAATGGTTTTCTGTCTATCTGTTTGTGTTGTATTCCTGTTTGAAAGGGAGGGCCTGGAACCTGAGAAGAGCTCCTAGGGGGCCGTGGCAAACAAAAAAGTTGAGAATCACTGGCCTTGACCCTAAGTTTTTCTTATTTATAAAGGCAAGTATAAAGTGTCTGTTCCCGATGCAACGCAACTGGTCAAACTACTTGACATTAAGCAAAAGACAATTTATTCGAATACTGTAGATGAATTACAACCAAAAATAAAACAGAATAATTTAACACTATTGGAATACTTAAGCAGATAATAGGTACAGTTAACAATAAGGAACAAACTGTTCCAGTTTAGTAACATGCCATAAACACAAAAGGCAGGTTTCAGATGTACAGATTTGTCTCAGAGGTAACTCAGCTGCAGAGAGAGAAACCCCAGCTTTGAGCTGTAACCGAGAGAGGGAAACGATAGCTTCTGCATCTTCAAAACTCCTGCCTTGTGGAGACTCCAACAGCAGCTGCCTAAAGCTAAACCTAAAAACAAAACGAGAGACCCTGGTCTGTGAGAGCTGGCCACACCCGTCCAGGCTGCTTCTATTGTTCCAACTTTTAAAAAAGCTCAAGGCCTCACTTTACTGGCATTCCAACTAGACAGGTCAGCGCCTTGGTCTTAAAATCTCTCTTTAAAAAAGAACTGGATAAAATAACCATTTAAAGCATTGTCACAAATTTACACATGGGATTCAAAGTTTGTGAGAAGATTTGTAGCTCGGGTGCTCGTTGTTGTGGTTCTGTTCGCCGAGCTGGGAATTTGTGTTGCAGACGTTTCGTCCCCTGTCTAGGTGACATCCTCAGTGCTTGGGAGCCTCCTGTGAAGCGCTTCTGTGATCTTTCCTCCGGCATTTATAGTGATTTGTATCTGCCGCTTCCGGTTGTCAGTTCCAGCTGTCCGCTGCAGTGGCCGGTATATTGGGTCCAGGTCGATGTGCTTATTGATTGAATCTGTGGATGAATGCCATGCCTCTAGGAGTTCCCTGGCTGTTCTCTGTTTGGCTTGTCCTATAATAGTAGTGTTGTCCCAGTCGAATTCAT
>NC_057754.1:5325416-5326457 GCF_004010195.1 Chiloscyllium plagiosum
AGTATGCTGTCTTTGTTGATAGGTTCCCCGTCCTGTTGTCTGTTCTGTATGTCCAGCAGGTTGGCTATTGTTTCTCTGGCTAGGGTTTTGTCGATAGAGGTGAACAGTGCCGTTACATCGAATGAGACCATGATTTCTTCCTTGTCTATGTGTGTATTTCTGATGATGTCCAAGAATTCCTATGTTGACTGTATAGAGTGTCTGGATCCGCTGATCAGGTGTTTCAGTTTCTGCTGTAGCTCTTTAGCCAGTTTGTGTGATGGTGTCCCTGGTAGTGATACAATGGGTCTGAGTGGGATGTCTGGTTTGTGTACTTTTCAAAAACCACCAATCAGGAATGGACCCGGACCACAGAACAGGCCGTCACCATAGGAGAGTACAGGACCACACACCGCAAAAAAACGGCACTCAAAGAAAAATTGGCCAAGCTAATACACAACAGAGAGGACACCACAACACACACCTGGGTTAGAAACCTCTCCCACAGACAGCTCACAGACACGGAAAGAACAATACTGGCCAAGGGGCTCAACTATAACCACAGGGACGCCAAGACAGCAGACTTCCTAGCAGCACTAGAATGCACACTCAGGAACAATGGACTGACAGAAGAGACACAACAAACAGTGAGACAAAGTATCGTACCTCTGATAACAAGGAAAAGACAAACACATAACCTCAACACCAAGGAGAGGGAAGCACTAAATCACTAAGAAACGATAAGAACATAATCATACTACCAGCAGACAAAGGCAGAATGACGGTCATCCTGGACAAAGCAGACAACATCCAATAAACGCAACATCTACTTGCAGATACCAACACCTACCAAAGAGAGAGTTTGACCCCACCCCACAGCTCACCAATAGGATAAACAACACACTGAGGAACCTACAAAAAAACAGACAGATAACCAGGTTTGACCTACAAGGAATGAAACCTGAAAGCAACACCACTCCCAGATTCTATGGACGACCTAAAGTGCACAAACCAGACATCCCACTCAGACCCATTGTATCACTACCAGGGACACCATCACAC
>NC_057754.1:5327091-5371397 GCF_004010195.1 Chiloscyllium plagiosum
AGACTACTGCGACCACTAGGACTCATAACAGCACACAAACCAACAGCCATTCTCAGACAACAACTCACCAGGACAAAGGACCCGATACCCAGCATGAGCAAGACCAATATAGTGTACAAAATCCCATGCAAGGACTGCACAAAACACTATATAGGACAAACAGGAAGACAGCTAACGATCCGCATCCACGAATACCAACTAGCCACGAAACGACACGACCAGCTATCCTTAGTAGCCACACACGCAGATGACAAGCAACATGAGTTTGACTGGGACAACACTGCTATTATAGGACAAGCCAAACAGAGAACAGCCAGGGAATTCCTAGAGGCATGGCACTCATCCACAGATTCACATCGATCTGGACCCAATATACCGGCCACTGCAGCGGACAGCTGGAACTGACAACCGGAAGCGGCAGATTCAAACCACTACAAATGCTGGAGGAAACATCACAGAAGAGCTTCACAGGAGGCTCCCAAGCACTGAGGATGTCACCTAGACAGAGGACGAAAAGTCTGCAACACAAATTCCCAGCTCGGCGAACAGAATTACACATGGGATGTGGACATTGTTGGCTGTGCCCAGCATTTATTATCCGTCCCTAGCTGCCCCCTTGAGAAGGTGGTGGTGAGCTGCCTTCTTGAAATGCTGTAGTCCGTGTACTGTAATGTTTCAATAACACCACTCCCATTTTTCTAAACTCTAATGGATGGAAGACTAACCTCTCCGACCTCCCCTTGTAAGATAACAAGCCAAACTCAGGCATCAGGTCAAATGAACTTTCTTGAACTACCCAGAACTGGTCGGATCCTGAACGACATATCTGCTAGACTTGATCTGTGGCAGGTGGTGAAGGAACCAACAAGAGGGAAAAACATACTTGACATCATCCTTATTGATCTGCAGATGCATCTGTCCATAACAGTATTGCTATGACTTTGTACCACAAAGACTCCATACCCTTTGTGGAGATTACGTCCCACCTTCGCATTGAGAATACCCTCCATTGTGTTGCGTGGCACTATCGCCGTGCTAAGTAGGACAGACTTCAAACAGATCTAACAACTCAAGACTGGGCATCCATGAGGCACTGTGAGTCATCAACAGCAGCAAAACTGTACTCCAGCACAATCTGTAACCTCAAGGCCCAAAATAACCCCCACTCAACCATACCATCAAGCCAGGGAATTGTTGTTTTGTAAGTTTTTAATTTGGCTACTTAATAGGAAATCTCTTAGGTAATCAAATACTGAAACAACGATTTAAACTTGAAATAAGACCCCTCAAGTAAGCAAGTTACACCTCACAACTCAACTTAGCAATTACCCGATTAATGGTGGAATTTAGCTATGATTCCAACCAACGGTGATCTGTCTCTGGTGTTCAGGGTTTGATCCTTAAGCAGTGTGGTCCTTCAAAGTTCTGCTGCTGAATAACTCCTGAGTGAATTCCGGTACAATTTTCTCTCTTTCATGTTTGTAGTGTGATGTTATGAATGATGCTTTAGATTCTTTCATTCCCAACACTGATTACATGTCTAGAGAGCTCAAATCTGTAGCTTGCCACCTTATCAGAAGCAGCTCCCCTGTCCCTTGTCACATTCAGTGCTGGCTTCCGTTTGAAACATAGCCTGTTCTGCATTGAACCCCTTTACCTCAAAACCGGTTCGTGTGGACTTGTTGGGCCGAAGGGCCTGTTTCCATACTGTAGGGATTCTATTCCTTTTGCTTGAATCTTTATTGCCCACTTGTCACCAGGCAGCGCACTATCAAGCAATGTTACCTCCCCTTTCCCAGGAAACAGCTTCGAATTCTCCTTCCCGGGGATGGCTTATTAGCATGCTGTTTTTAATTCCTTAATAGTTTAGTCCAGAGAGTGGCATTGCTAATTCTTTCAATCCACAAACGTTCTGAAGTTTATGGTATCACAGGTTCAGTGGAGAGTACAGGAGGAGACATGCCAGGAGCAGCACTGGGGAGAACCAAACATCAGGTAAAGCTACCAAACAGGACACCTGGCATCCCAAACAGCATGAGCAGAGTGCGAGAGACAGAGCTAAGCGATCCCACAAGCGACAGATCAGAGCTAAGCTCTGAGGTCCTGCCACATCCAGTCGTGAATGATGGCGGACAATTAAGCTTGAGGGTACACTTGGCTGACACCAGGTTTTGACCCTCACTTGACATTTCACCCTTTGTGTCAGTGCCGCAAACGTTGGCTTTGATTCTGAAAGGTCCTTGGAGTCCATTGGCTGTACATTGCGCTATGTATTAACATCCCTTACCTGGGAGCGGGAGGTCTTATCGCCATCCTATAGCTCCCAAACTAACATTACTCCAACTCTGTCCTCCTCACTGCACACCTGCTTCATCATTACTGAAACAGGGCTGCCGTAACATTGGTCACTCTGGGCCATTCCAAACCATTCCGACACTGTTTGGAGCTGGCTCGTGTCCTTTTCATTGTTGGACATGGTTTCAAATCTTCAGGCCTTCAGAAACTGTCCGTCCTGCAAAACGTTAGACACCCCCAAGGGAGGGAGTGAACGGCATCAGAGCTGTTGTGTCCTTTCAACTCTGCGGCTACTGTTTCAGGTCTTTCCAAGATGCACTGGGGCTGCTTAGGTTGGTCGTGCAAAGTGTTAACTTGTTTCCCTCTGTGTAGGATCACGTTAAAGATTAAAACATTCCTCTGTGTCCCTGTGATAATCCCTGTTTCAATCCTTATTTGTGTTGTTATGGGTTGATTTTCAAGTTGAGCCTCTAGAAAGGGTTCAGGATAGTTTCTGCCTTTATTGAGCATTAATTCTCCACAACAATTCACTTCCTTTTTAAACAGTCCGATTGCCAATTCCTCTGGAGGGAATTGGCCTAATTCTGGGATTGAAGTGGTTACTGAGAGCCCTCAGCGTGACACTCCGACGTTCTTTCCTGAAGCTGCTGTCATTCTTGTAAGCTAGAAGATAAGCAGTAGGGGCAGGAGTAGGCCATCTGACCCATCGAACCTGCCCCTCCGTTCAATAGGATCAAAGTTGATCTTTTCGTGGCTGCAGCTCCACTCACCCGCCCATTCTCCATAACCCTTAACTCCTTTACTGTTTAAAAATCTGTCTGAATTTGCCTGAAAAGCATGCAGTGAGGTTGTCTCACAGGGAAGGGGAATCCACATTCACAACCCTTTGGGTGAAGAAAGTCCCCCCCCCCCCCACCCCGCCACCCCTCAACTCAGTCCTAAATCTGCTCCCCCTTACTTTGAGGCGATTCCCCCTTGTTCTACTTTCACCCACCAGTGGAAACAACCTCCCTCCTTCTGTCTTATCTATTCCCGTCATTTGATATATTTCTGAGATTCCCCCTCTCCCCCCCCTCATTCTTCTACATTCCAATGAATACAATCCCAGTCTACTAAGTCTGTCCTCATAAGCCAACCCTCTCAACGCCGGAATCAATCTCGAGAACCTCCTCTGCACCTCCTCCAGGGCCAGTCCATCCTGTGACAATGCTCCTCCTTTAACAAGGTTACACTGTCCTTGGATTCTTTTTCAGAGAGTTTGTGAATGACACAGACTCCGAAAAGTCTGGGGGTTGAAGGGTTTTAGAGCCAATTTGATAATAGTTAAGAGACTGACTCAGGCAAAAGGCTTTCGAGTTCTAAAACAAACACTTGCACAATGAAAGGGGAGTGGCCAGTTCTCCCAGCTCACCTTCTTTCTGGCTTTGGTTTTGTTTCTCTTTAGCAGTAATTTCGGAAAAGCTGCTGGACCCACAGAAGCAGGTCGAGGCTGGGACTCTCTCTCTCTCTCTCTGACGTCTCTCCCGTAAGACCCCGTGTTTGATTTTACCTTTTGTGCCAAGGCGTCTTTGTGGGGATTGTTGCAAGTATTTGGAACAGCATCATTAAGTTGGGATGACCTGTTGGGCTTTCGGATCGGTTAAATTATTCACCATTCTGTTTTCTGTTGTTTGTATTTCATGCGGTAATCTTGTAAAATAAACTCCGTTTTGTTTAAAACTAAGTGGTTTGACCAGCTGATCCTCCCCTGGAATATCCACTTTACACCTGCTTAAAACAACTGGGAAAGGTGGGGTCCGGGCCACTTTCTTCCAATGTTTTGAGGGGGTCTGGCCTGGTCCATAACAGACTGGGGGCTCTTTGCTGGATTTGTTCTGTAATTCCAAATTGGGATTAGGGTTGCTGGACTCAAAGGCAGCAAGTGGTAGGTCTTCCGTGTCTTTTGTCCTGCGTGTTGACATTGGTTGGTTTACACACTGCCTTGGGACGCTAATGGTTCTTTCAGTCACCAAGAGGGTGGAAGAAGTGACTTTGAGGGTTTTACAAAAGTTGATTCAGGCCAAGCTGCTGGAATTAGCAGACAAGCTGAGGTTGGAGCTGCCTCCTTCCTTAAAGAAAGGAGAGGTGATTATCACAGTAGCTCACCATTTTAATTTGCTGGAAACGCCATCAGAATATTTAGAGATGGCTAAAATTCAATTGAAAAGGAAGCAGCCTGAGTTAGAGGCAAAAGGCAAGGAATTACGATTAAAAGCAGAGGAATGAGAAAAGAAAGAAAGACAGGGAGACTAGATGCCCTACAGTGTGGTAACAGGCCCTTCGGCCCAACAAGTCCACACCGACCCTCTGAAGAGTAACCCACCCAGACCCATTCCCCGACATTTACCCCTGACTAATCCACCAAAACAATGGACAACTTAGCACGGCCACTTCACCTGGCCTGCACATTTCTGGGTTGTGGGAGGAAACCTGCACAGACACGGGGAGAATGCTCAGACAGTCACCCGAAGCAGGGGATCAAACCTGGGTCCCTGGTGCTGTGAGGCTACAGTGCTAACCACTGAGCCACCATGTTCCCCCACGGTGGCTCAGTGGTTAGCATCGGTGTTTGAACGTCAGAAGTTGGCACTTAGACAGGAGTTCAAAAATTCACTACCTGAGGTAGGGAAAACTCGTGGAAGAGCAGAGAGTTTAAACAGCAAGATTAAGTGGCTGAAGTGGCTGATGATTATGAGTTGGTGCATAAATCAACGTTTGACTTCCAGAATCAATTTCAATCCGTGAGGGATAGAAATTGGGGGAAAAGAGAAACCCTGACGTGGAAAGGGAAAGGTAGATCTCGGTGAAGATCATAAGGGTAACTTAGCACAGTGTAAAAAGGAAACCCTTGAAGGGGACAGAGAAGTTAAAAAGCTCTGGTGTTATCACTGCAGTAAACTAGGCCACATGAGATCATAGTGTTGGTGGATTAGGAAAAGCACTGGGAAGCCAGATGTAGGAAAGCAGGATAAGCCAGGGAATTTTGTTGGAGTGGTAATGGAAAGCACAGTGGAGGCGGGAAAGCTGCACCAGAATGTACGAGCTGGTCGGAGGTTGGTTAAGGAGGAAGTGCCAGATCTTCACAAACCATATACCTACAAAGGTAAAGCTTACTCACATAGGCCATGAGCAGCAGGTAAAGAGGTGACGCTATTAATGGACACAGGATCTTCCCAGTCTGTGATGCTGAAAGATTAGGAGATATGTCCTTCTGAAAGACTTTTGCCAGAAAAGGCACGAGTAACGGGAATTCATGGTGAGATAATACATATGTAAAGTGAGATTAGAGTGCTCCAGTGAAGAGTGGAGAAGTCGTGGTGGGAGTACTGGACAATCTTTCAGCTCCAGGAATACAATTTGTCCGTGCTAACGATATAGCTGATTCACCGGTAGGCGTGCTGCCTACTGTGGTTGAAAGGCCAGTGAAAACTCAGGCAACTGAGCTATTGCAGGACACATATCCTGGTCATTTTCCTGACTGTATGGTAACGAGGTGCTGTACATCTCGATGACTCTATGTTTGCACTTCTATAGTCGATGTAATGTATATATGTGTTTTTGAGTACCATAATTTTCTTAAAATAAACCCATCTTTGGATTGTGATGGTTCATTTCTTTTTATGGGAGGAGGTGTGACAAAGCTGCTCCTTTAACAAGGTTACACTGTCCTTGGTTTTCTTTTTCAGAGAGATCATAAATGACACAGACTCTGACACATCTGGAGGTGGAAGGGTTTTAGAGCCAATTTGATATTAGCTACCTGAGACTGACTCAGGCAAAAGGCTTTCGAGTTTTCAAAAAAAACACTTGCACAATGAAAGGGGAGTGGCCAGTTCTCCCAGCTCAGCTTCCCTCTGGCTTTGTTTTTGTTTCTCTTTAGCGGTAATTTCGGAAAAGCCGCTGGACCCACAGAAGCAGGTCGAGGCTGGGACTCTCTCTCTCTCTCTCTCTCTGACGTCTCTCCTGTAAGACCCCGTGTTTGATTTTACCTTTTGTGCCAAGGCGTCTTTGTGGGGATTGTTGCAAGTATTTGGAACAGCATCATTAAGTTGGGATGACCTGTTGGGCTTTCGGATCGGTTAAATTATTCACCATTCTGTTTTCTGTTGTTTGTGTTTCATGCGGTAATCTGGTAAATGAATTCTGTTTTGTTTAAAACTAAGTGGTTTGACCAGCTGATCCTCCCCTGGAATATCCACTTTACACCTGCTTAAAACAACTGGGAAATGGTGGGGTCTGGGCTACTTCCTTCCAATGTTTTGAGGGGGGTCTGGCCTGGTCCAGAACAATCCTTTCTCAAGTAAACAGACCAAAACTGTACACAGGTGTGACCTCACTGTACAACCAGTTTTCAAGCAATGAAGCCAGCTCTTCTGCTGGTCCAGCCTCTCACCAGTAAGTACCTTGTTGTCCTTCCCTGCCTCAGCTCGGGATCATGTTGCCTTACTACCAATTCCTCTTAATATTGGGAGATCCTAGCTGCCAAAGTTACCCACAAGCGAGTGCAAAATCTGCCCGGAGGGTCAAAATAATTCCAATGTCTCGCTAGGTGACATCTCCGCTCTGCTATTTGTATTGCTGGATTCAAATGATCACATGGGTGTGCATTTCTTTCCAGGTATTAAAAAAAAAACAATTGATTTATTGGAAGCTGGCTCCACTGTTGAAGGGTGAGGAGCTGCTGCAGTATGGGCAGATGGTGCATGAACAAGATAATGTCTCACTCCCTTGTCACCATTACATCAGCTATCCCCATTCCTCTGCCGTGAGCCACTGGTTTTATCTGTCTCCAATCCAATGAATTCAGTTGTTCCCACGAGCAAGTTGAACTCCCGAAGCCCAGCATCTTGCGTTAGAATTCAGGGCACGTGATGACACTTTTGCCTCCAAGATCTGGACTTAAGTAAGAGGCAGCTAGGGGCAAACCCCACAGAATGGAAATTTGAATCATTTACAAATCTTTAATTTCTTTTATTCCGAACACTAGCCTGGTTGAGAAGGGTTAATCATTAAGATGCTCGGTGAGTGAATATACAGAACACGGATACTTCTACCAACTTGATTTTGCATGTTGTCCTGTCACAAACAAGTTAAAATGCAAATTCAGCCCAGCTCGTTCATGCCAACGAAAGATCTGCAGATGCTGTAAATCAAAGACAGAAATTGCTGGAAAAGTTCAGCGGGTCCGGGCAGCATCAGTGAACAGAAATCAGAGGTTACAATTCGGGTCGTGTGACCTTGCCTCTGAACATATCTCAAAAAATTAACTCTGATTTCTCTCCACAGCGGCTGCCAGACCTGCTGAACGTTTTCAGCAATTTCTTTTCACTTTGCCAAGCTAAAACCAGTCCCACCTGCCTGCTCCTGGCTCATATCCATCCAAACCTTTCCTACTCATGTACTTATCTAAATGTCTTTTAAATGTTGTAATTGTACCCACATCCACCACTACCTCTGGAAGTTTATTCCACACACGAACCACCCTCTGTGTAAAACATTTGCCCCTCAGGTCTTCTTTAAATCTCTCTCCTCTCACCTTAAAAATGCGCCCTCCAGTCTTGAAATCCCCGACCCGAGGGAAAGGACAACTGCCATTAACTCTATCTATACCCCACATTATTTTATAAACTTCTATCAGGTCACCTCTCGATCTCCGACCCTCTGGTGAGGAAAGGTCCCGGCCTATAACAGCCTTCCTTTATAACTCAAACTCTCCATACCCGGCAACATCCCGGTAAATCTCTTCCGAACCCTCTCCAGCTTAATAATATCCTTTCTGTAATACAGCAACCAGAACCAGGCACAGTATTGGCAAGAGGCCTCACTCATGTCCTGTATAACCTCAACATGACGTCCCAACTCCAATACTCAAAGGACTGAGTAATGATGGCAAGTGTGCTAAAAGCTTTCTTAACCACCCTGTGGTGCAAACTTCACAAAGAATTATGTACCTGTACCCCTGTGTCTCTCTGTTCTAAAACACACTCATTTGTCATTTATATAAATGATTTGAATGAGAATATTGAAGGTGTGGTTAGTACGTTTGTGGATGACACCAAAACTGGTGGCAGTGAAGATAGCAAAGGGATATTGATCAAACGGGGTCATTGGACTAAAAAATGGCAGCTAGAGTTCAATCTGGATAAATGCAAAACAAACAAGGGTAAGGCTTATACAATTAATGGTCGGGCTGGCACGGTGGCTCAGTGGTTGGCATTGCTGCCTCACAGCACCAAGGTCCCAGGTTCAATTCCAGCCTTGGGCGACTGTCTGTGTGGAGTTTGCACATTCTCCCAGTGTCTGCACAGGTTTGCTCCCACAGTCCAAAGATGTGCAGGTTAGGGTGGATTGGCCGTGCTAAATTGCCCATAGTGTTAGGTGCATTAGTCAGAGGGAAATGGGTCTGGGTGGGTTACTCTTCGGAGGGTCAGTGTGGACTGCTTGGGCCAAATGGCCTGTTTCCACACTGTAGGGGATCTGTCTAAAATGGGCCTGGGATTGTGTTGCATAATTCTTTGAAGTTTGCGTCACAAGTACACAGGGTGGTTAAGAAGGCGTTTAGCATGCTTGCCTTCATTGCTCAGAGCTCATGTTAAGGTTGTACAGGACTGTTGGTGAGACCTCTTCTGCAGTATTGTGTTCAGTTCTGGTCGCCCAGTTATAAGAGGGGTATTATTAAACTGGAGAGGGTTCAGAAAAGATTTACCAGGATGTTGCCGGGAATGGAGGGTTCGAGTTATAAAGAAAGGCTGGATAGGTTGGGGCTTTCTTCATTTGAGTGTAGGAGGTTGAGAGGTGAACTTGTAGAAGTTTATATAATAATGAGAGCTATATATAGAGCAAATGGTAATTGTCTTTTCCCTAGGTTTGGGGATTTCAAGACTAGGGGCCACATTTTTAAGGTGAGACAGAAGAGGTTTAAAAAAGACATGAGGGGCAAATATTTTACACACTTGCACGTGGAATGACCTTCCTGAGGAAGTGGAGGACGCGGGTGCAGTTACAATATTTAAAAGACATTTGGATAAGGACATGAACAGGAAAGCGTTTGGAGGGATATGGGCCGGGAGCAGGCAGCTGGGACTAGTTTAGTTTGGGATTATGGTCGGGATGGACTGACTGGACCGAAGGGTCTGTTTCTGTGCTGCATGACTCCATGACTCCTCAGTCTTGATACCAACAGTGGACAAAATGTGCTTATTTAAAGCAGGTCTGAATTTCCTCTGTACCAGTACCCAATATGTCCAAAACAGTGTGTTGATGTTGGGCGGGGGGGGGGTGGCAAGGTGGGTACATCAAGGTTGGCGTGACTAAGCAATTTTGGCATGATTTAAACTGCTCCATTCAGTTTCCTCAAGGTGGAGTCAGACAAAATTGGGTCCACGGTTCTGTACCATGTTCCTCAATATTGACCTCAACCCTGTGTGTGGAAAAACAAACAATGGGAGTTGGGCAATTTAGCCTAAGAAAAGTAAATCTGTTATCATCCGATTAAACATTACTTAAATCTACGAATGCCGCAGTAATCCTGAAAACTTTAAGTTTCTTCACCAGTATCATGATCTCTCAGTCCCCAACAGCTTCTCTGTAGGTCGCCGTCTGTCCTGCCAGTCAGACGGAGCTATGGGCTTTGCCGATATCCTGGAGAGGGTCGGGAGCGTTGGAAGGTTCCAAGTCATCCACATTTGCATGCTGTCCTTCCCAGTGCTGTTCATGGCTAGCCACAACATCCTTCAGAACTTCGTGGCCATAGTGCCCGACCATCACTGTCGCGTCCACTTAATGGGTTTGAACGGATCAAGGTATGTGAACATCACAGGCCAGCCGCAGATGGAAGGGCTGCTCCACGCCTTCATCCCCCTGGACCAGGATCAGCAGCCGGAGCGATGCCTGGTGTATTCCTCACCCCAGTGGCATCTCCTGAACCTCAGCGAGATCCAGGGCAACGCCACGGAGCTTGGCACTCGGACCTGCCCGGACGGCTGGACATACGACACGTCCAGGTTCAAAGCCACAATCGTTTCAGAGGTACGCTCGAAATATCTATTTCGCAAGCCACAAAACTTCTGTCGGGTTTTGTAAATAATGGAAGTTGCGGAAGCCCCAAGGTCTTTTCCCCCCCAGGGGTTGGGGAGTCCAAAACTAGAGGGCATAGGGTTGGGCCAAAGGGTCTGTTTCCGTGCTGTACATCTCTGTGACTTGAAGTGAAGGTTGATTTAATGGAACGAATCACAGCTGCACCACACTCCCAGAAGTTTGTACAACAGAGAGGTTACCAGAAAAGCACAGGATATTTTAGTGAGGTAGAGAGTCTGGAGGAGCTGAGGTGGTTCTCCTTGCAAACATAAGAAATGGAATAGGCCATTCAGCCCATTGAGCCTGCCCCATCACTGAATATGATTAAAGCTGATCGAACAATTCAGTGCCTATTAATCAACCCATCACCATAACTCAGTACCCCCCTGGTCATCAATCTCCAACTTAAACAAAATCAAAGACTGAGGTTCCACAGCCTACTGAATTCCAAAGGTTCTCACCTTTCCAGTGAGATTCATCTCGGAGTAAATTCATTTATCCTCATCTCAGACCTAAGTGGCACTCCTCACATTATAAATTGTGTCTCCTAGTTCTAGCCTGACCATCCAAGGGAAATGCCTTAGCTGCATTGGCCCTGCCTATCCCTTTAAGCATTTTGTATCATTGAGATCACCTCTCACTCTCCAAACTCGACAGTTTATTCAATCTCTCTCCAAAGGACAAGCCCCACCACCCCGAACACAAGCCTGGTGAACCGTTGCTGCAATCCATCTACTTTCCTGAAATAAGGAGACCAAAACTGCACACCTTATTGCTGGTGCAGTCAAATCAAGCTCCGAAACAAGACTTCACTGCTCCTGTACTCAACACTTCTTACAATGAAGGCCAAATTCCCACTCGCCTTCCTCGTAATTGTTTGCTGTACCTGATGTTTCGCCTTCAGTGAGTTATCATTCAGAATTAAAAGCCACGCACCACCAGATTATAGTCTAGCAGGTTTATTTGGAAGTACAAGCTTTCGGAGTGTTACTCTTTTGTCAGGTAGCTGGCGTTGTGTGATTTATATCTTTGTTCACCCAGGCCCTCCACATCATGGTTATCATTTGGACACTGAGCACAGAATTCTGCTTTTGCCTGCTGTTAAGATTCTAAGGAATTTATCTCCAAGGGTACTTGGTAGCAATGACATTACACTTGGACCTTGATAAAGGTTGGGGGCAAATTAGCCCCACTTCTGTGGAGGCTCAGTGGTTAACACTGCTGCCTGACAGCACCAAGGACACAGGCGACTGTTTGCATATTCTCCCCGTATCAGTGTGGGGTTTCCTCCTACAGTCCAACGATGTTCAGGTTAGGGTGGATTGGCCGAGCTAAATTGCCCCATAGTGCCCAGGGATGTGCATTTTCGGGTGAATTGGCCGTGCTAAATTGTCCCATAGTGCCCAGGCATGTGCAGGTTAGGGTGGATTGGCTGTGCTAAATTGTTCCATAGTGCCCAGCGATGTGCAAGTTAGGGTGGATTGGCCATGCTAACTTGCCCCATAGTGCCCAGGGATGTGCATTTTCGGGTGAATTGGCCGTGCTAAATTGTCCCACAGTGCCCAGGGATGTGCAGGTTAGGGTGGATTGGCCATGCTACATTGACCCATCGTGCCCAGGGATGTGCAGGTTAGGATGGATTGGCCGTGCTAAATTGTCCCATAGTGTCTAGGGATGTGCAGGTTAGGGTGGATTGACCGTGCTAAACTGTTCCATAGTGTCCAGGGATCTGTAGGTTAGGGTGGATTGACCGTGCTAAACTGTCCCATAGTGTCCAGGGATGTGTAGGTTAGGGTGAATTGGCCATGCTAAATTGCCCCATAGTGTCCAGGGATGTGCAGGTTAGGGTGGATTGGCCGTGCTAAATTACCCCACAGTGCCCAGGGATGTGCAGATTATGGTGGATTGGCCATGCTAAATTGCCCCATAGTGCCCAGTGATGTGCAGGTTAGGGTGGATTGGCCGTGCTAAATTGTCCCACAGTGCCCAGGGATGTGCAGGTTTGGGTGGATTGACCATGCTAAATCACCCCATAGTGCCCAGGCCCAGGGATGTGCAGGTTAGGGTGGATTGGCCATGCTAAATTACCCCATCGTGCCCAGGGATATGCAGGTTAGGGTGGATTGGCCATGCTAAATTACCCCATAGTGCCCAGGGATGTGCTGGTTAGGGTGGATTGGCCAAGCTAAATTGTCCCATAGTGTTCAGGGATGTGCAGATTAGGGTGGATTGGCCGTGCTAAATTGTCCCATTGTGCCCAAGGATGTACAGGTTAGGGTGGATTGGCAATGTCAAATTACCCCATAGTGCCCAGGGATGTGCAGGTTAGGGTGGATTGGCCGGGCTAAATTACCCCGTAGTGCCCAGGGATGTGCAGGTTAGGGTGGATTGGCCGTGCTAAATTGTCCCATAGTGTCCAGGGATGTGCAGGTTAGGGTGGATTGGCCGTGCTAAATTGTCCCATTGTGCCCAGAGATGTGCAGGTTAGGGTGGATTAGCCGTGCTAAATTGTCCCATAGTGCCCAGGGATGTGCAGGTTAGGGTGGATTGGCCCTGCTAAATTCTCCCATAATGCCCAGCGATTTGCAGGTTAGGGTGGATTGGCCGTGCTAAATTGCCCCAAAGTGCCCAGGGATGTGCATTTTCGGGTGAATTGGCAGTGCTACATTGCCCCATCGTGCCCAGGGATCTGTAGGTTAGGGTGGATTGAACGTGCTAAACTGTCCCTTAGTGTCCAGGGATGTGTAGGTTAGGGTGAATTGGCCGTGCTAAATTGTCCCATAGTGCCGAGGGATGTGCAGGTTAGGGTGGATTGGCCATGCTAAATTGTCCCATAGTGCCCAGGGATGTGCAGGTTAGGGTGGATTAACCATGGAAATTCTGGGTTACAGGGGTGAGTTGGGGTGGGTTTGGATGGGATGCTGTTCAGATGGTCAGGGTGGACCTGATGGGCTGAATGGCCAGCTCCCACCCGGTAGGGATTCTAGGGATTCAATGTGTGCAGGCAAAACTTGGAGCCCGACTGGTTATTGCCACAGCCAAACGGAAGTGCTGACTCTCAGACTCTGAGCAAACAGGTACATTTGAAGAAGGGGGTCCAGGCATTCATGTCCCTGCTCAAACAAATAACACAGCAGCCTTGATCTTATGATCGCGTTCTGACATGAGCTGGAACGCTCGTTGCAACTCTCGAAGCACACGTGTACGCAAAGACCGGAACAAAGTCCCGCAGATAGGGAGCTCATTTACGAGTTAATCATGAAGCTGGGGTTGTCTGAGGAGCGAACACTGTCCCCAATCGAGACAGCCCTCATGCTGATAAAGCAGGGTTCTGCCAATTCAATGCTGGTGGGTTAAACTGCCTCCAAGCCTGGCGCTGTTGACCCGGAGATGGAAGGGTCAAGGTGATAGGTCTGTTTGGGTGGTTCGCCTCCCAGTCTACGCCCAGTCAGTCAGCCAGTCCATCCTTTACATTCTCTCTGAAGGCTGATCAACTCCAGTTGAACTCACGAAGGAATAAAAATGAATCCCTCCCACTTGGATTGCTTACCCCTACGAGTTTCCCAAAGGTTAACCTTTCGAGCTGAATGACCAAACCAATCACATCCCGTGCCTGCGAAATCCTTCGCGCTTCAACAGGTCGGAGTCCAAGGGCAAAGCAGCGAAAGGCCCTTCGGCCTGGCCTTGCTAGCATCGGGAATGCTGTCAAGAACGATCCCAAGAATCGATAGCTCCGTTCAGTCATTCCCCGGTCCCGCCCACCCCACCCTGCTGGTGAACTTGACATTGACATTCAAGTGAGGTGCCTTTGTATCTTTCATGGTGCAGGCAGGGATGGTGGCTCAGTGGTTAGCACTGCTGCCTCACGGCGCCAGGGACCCGGGTTCAATCCCACCCTCAGGTGACTGTCTGTGTGGAGTTTGCATATTCTCCCCGTGTCTGTGTGGGGTTTCCTCCGGGTGCTCCGGTTTCCTCCCACAATCCAAAGATGTGCAGGTTAGGGTGGATTGGCCGTGCTAAATTGTCCCATAGTGTCCAGGGATGTGCAGGGATGTGCAGGTTAGGGTGGATTGGCCGTGCTAAATTGTCCCATAGTGTCCAGGGATGTGCAGGTTAGGGTGGATTTGCCGTGCTAAATTGTCCCATAGTGCCCAGGGATGTGCAGGTTAGGGTGGATTGGCCGTACTAAATTACCCATAGTGCCCAGTGATGTGCAGGTTAGGGTGGATTGGCCGTACTAAATTACCCAGAGTGCCCAGGGATGTGCAGGCTATTGTGGATTGGCTGTGCTAAATTGTCCCATAGTGTCTAGGGATGTGTGGGTTAGGCGTATTAGTTAGGGGTAAATGTAGGTTAGGGAAATGGGCCTGGTTGGGTTCCTCTTCGGATGGTTGGTGTGGACTTGTTGGGCCGAAGGGCCTGTTTCCACACTGTAGGGATTCTCTGAATATTTAAAGGCATTGAGTATTGGCTGCAGCGAGAGACAAAAATGCAGCTCTGCCAGGAGGAATGAGTCCTCCCCTGGGGATCTGGACGAGTTGCAGTTTGTTGGAACTGCTGGTGGGACACTGTAATTCCAACAACCCTGCCGCTGAAACGCTGATCATTCATTTCATGTTGTGAATGTGAAAGCTTCACTCTCAGGACTGGCAGGATTAGCTAGGAAGCCCAGGATCAGCAGGAGGCAATCAACCTACGAAGGGAGTCGATAAGGTAGATGCAGGGAGGTGGTTTTCACTGGCGGAGAAGGAATGTTTTCACCCAGAGAGTTGTGAATTGGTCGAATTTCCCTGCCCAGGTGAGGCTACCTCGTTGAATGCTTTTATTGTGAAGATAGTTGATTTTTGAACAGGAAAGGAATTCAGGGTTATGGAGAGAGTGGGTAAGTGGAGCAGAGTCCATGGAAAGATCAGCCACGATCTTACTGAATGCTGGAGTAGGCTCGAGGGGGCCAGATGGCCTACTCCTGGTCTTAATTTCTTATGTTCTAACCCCATTCCACTATTCAATTATAGGAAGGCCGATCTGTGTCTTAACTCCATTTTACCTACCTTGATACTCTGGTGAGTGCATGAGGGGGAAAGGAGTGGGATAGGCTGGTAAGGTGAGGAAGGACTGATATCTACACCCGTGAGGTCTCAGCTGTGCCAAAAGGTCTTTCGTATGTTCTATCATTTAAAAATTTTTCATGGGCTGTGTGCATTAATAGCAAGACTCTTTGGTCACTGCCATTCATAGAATCCCTACAGAGTGGAAGCAGGCCATTTGACCAGTCAAGTCCACGCTGTCCCTCCGAAGAGCATCCCACTCCATTTCCTCATGGTTAACCCGCCTAGCCTGCATTTTCCTAGACACTGTGGGCAATATAGTACGGCCGATTCACTCTAACCTGCAATTTATGGGACTGTGGGAGGAAACCGGAGCACCCGGAGGAAACCCCACGCAGATGTGGGGAGAACATGCAAATTGCACACAGACAGTCATAGAGATGTACAGCACGGAAACAGACCCTTCGGTCCAACCCGTCCATGGCGTCCAGATATCCCAACCCAATCTAGTCCCATTTGCCAGCACTCGGCCCATATCCCTCCAAACCCTTCCTATTCATGTCCCCATCCAGATGCCTTTTAAATGTTGCAATTGTACCAGCCTCCACCACTTCCTCTGGCAGCTCATTCCACACATGTACCACCCTCAGTGAAAAGGTTGCCCCTTGGGTCTCTTTTATAGCTTTCCCTGCTCACCCTAAACCTATGCCCTCTAGTTCTGGACTCGTCCATCCCAGGGAAAAGACTTTGTCTATTTACCCTATCCATGCCCCTCGTGATTTTATAAACCTCTATAAGGTCACCTGTCAGCCTCTGACGCTCCAGGGAAAACAGCGATAGCCTATTTAACCTCTCCCTATAGCTCAAATCTTCCAACCTTGGCAACATCCTTGCAAATCTTTTCTGAACCGTTTCAAGTTTCACAACATCTTTCTGATAGGAAGGAAATCAGAATTGCAGGCAATATTCCAACAGTGGCCTAACCAATGTCCTGTACAGCCGCAACATGACCTCTCAACTCCTGTACTCAATACACCGACCAATAAAGGAAAGCATACCAAACGCCGCCTTCACTATCCTATCTACTTGCGACTCCACTTTCAAGGAGCTATGAACCTGCACTCCAAGGTCTCTTTGAACCCAGTCCCTGGTACCGTGAGGCAGCAGCACTTAACCACTGAGCCACCATGCTGCCAATCACTGGCTGATCTTGAACTGAGGCAATGGCTGAGGGGGATTATCACTGGACTGTTAATCCAGGGACACCCCAGGTATTGCTCTGGGGACCTGAGTTCAAATCCCACCATGGCAGATGGTGGAGTTTAAATTCAATAAAAATCTGGAATTAAGAATCTAATGATGACGACTGTCGATTGTTGGGAAAACCCAAATGATGTCCCTTTAGAGAAGGAAACTGCCGTCCTTACCCGGTCTGGCCTACATGTGACTCCAGACCCACAGCAATGTGGTTGACTCTTAACTGTCCCTCTGGGCAATAAATGCTGGCCCAGCCAGCGACCCCCACATCCCGTGAATGAATTGAATAAAACAAATGAGTGTGCCATTTCAGAGGGAATTTTAAGAGCCAACTGCATTGCAATGGATCTGGAGTCACATGTTGGCTAGACCAGGTAAGGCTAGCAGATATCCCTCCCCGAAGGGCATTAGTGAACGCATGGGTTTTTACAACAATTGACACCAATTTCATCGGCACCAATTTCATCGGTGACTTTATTGAAACATTCAAGATTCTTAGGGGGCTTGACAGGGTAAAGTTTGGTTCCCCTTGTGGGAGAGTCAAGGACCAGAGGGCGTCATCTCAGAATAAGGGCGTTACCCACTGAAGACAGAGATGAGAAGGAATTTCTTCCCTTTGAGGGGAGTTAATCTGTGGAATCCTTTACCATAGAGGGCTGTCGAGGCTGGGGTCATTAAGTAGATTCAAGGCTGAGATAGGTTTTTAAAGCAGGAGGGTAAAAGGCAGGGAAGTGGAGTTCAAGATGATCAGATCAGCCATTGAATGGGGGAGCAGCGTCGATGGACTGAATGGCCTACTTCTCGCCATTATGATCTTATGGCCTCATTCTAATCAAATTAAACTTTTGCCAGCTGTAACTCTGCATGTGGAACTCTAACAAAGGGCATCCTCAGTTGGAGTTCTCCTCCCAACCTACGTCCGCCCTAGAATTCCAGTATCCTCTGGGTGAGATCAGCGTGAACGGCTCAGCTCTGGCTTTCAGCTTTGTGTCATGATCTGGAATGTGGAATCCACAATGCCTTGCTTTGACACTCCAGGGGGCAATTGAGCGCTGGTGCTGCCAGTTTCAGTGCAAAGCATAAAACCCGCGGGTGACCCAATACCGGTCAGTTTTGAGTGACTCCCCCAGCACCCCTTCGCTTATGGCCTGTTTTTAGGAGGCTCGCTGCTGCTTGCGATGCGATTTCCCGAACTACACGGGTTCCATTCTTGTTTTTGACAGTGGGACCTCGTCTGCAACAGTAAGTCTCTGAGACAAATGGTGCAGTCTGTCTACATGGGTGGAGTGCTGGCGGGGTCTATCGTACTGGGATGGCTTTCAGACAGGTAAGGCCCAGTGGGAGAGGTAAGCTGCAAATGCAGAGCTCTCCCTCTCTCTCTCTCTCACTCTCAATCTCTCTCTCTCTCTCTCTCTCTCTCTCAGTGAGTTGAAGTCGCCAGGTTAATAAAAAAGGGTGGTTCCCAACAAGGGCCTGAGTCAAGAAGTGTGACGCTGGAAAAGCACAGCCGGTCAGGCAGCATCTGAGGAGCAGGAGAGTCGACATTTGGAACATCAGGAATTGGGGAGGGGAGGTGTGGGTGGCTAAGAGATAAATGGGAGGTGGAGTGAGGGTGGGGGGAAGGTAGCTGGGAATGCGATAGGTGGATGAAGGTGGGGGTGATGGCGATAGGTCAGAGAGGAGGGTGGAACGGATAAGTGGGGAGCAAGACGGACAGGTAGGACAGTTCAAGAGGGCGGTGCCGAGTTGGAGGGTTGGAGCTGGGAGGAGTGGGGGGAGGGGAGATGAGGAATCCACATTGATTCCGTGTGGTTGGAGGGTCCCAAGGTGGAAGGTGAGGCATTCTTCCTCCAGGCGTTGGGTTCCCAACGGGGAGGCCAAACGTTGGATTTTGCGTTCGGAAAATGGAGCAATACCCGTGACGTGCCCGTCAGCGATGTTTCGGGAGGCAGCTTGCAATAAAGATGGTACCAAGGCAGAAGACAGCATAACATACGGTTCTGGTTGCCTCCTGTTTACTAACCCTCTCCCACCCCCATCCCCACATTTAGGTTCCTCGCTCCCTTCGCTTCATTCCGCCCACTCCCTCCTTGCTTCCACGGGAGGATCGGAGTGGACGAAGTGAGCCAGTTGTGAAGGAGGTGACGAGGGCTCATGGGAGCAATGGGGGAGGGGGAGCGGAATGTGGCGGTCGGGGGGGGGGCAAGCAGAGAGGGGAGGGGGAGGGACTGGCATGGAGACTCGGGAAGAAGCGAGATTGCAGACGGGAGGCAGGAGGAAGTGACAGAGGCAGCGAAGTCGTTGGTAAATGGGGAAGGAAACTCTCCGCTGGTTGGAGTCAAGCAAAGCAAGATGGCTGTGGATGTTGGAGGCCAGTCATCTCAGTTCCAGGACGTCACTGAAGGTTTTTTTTCAATTCATTCATGGGGTAAGGGTGTCGCTGGCTAGGTCAGCACATATTGCCCATCCCTAATTGCCCAGAGGCAGAGTCATAGTGTCATAGTCATGGAGATGTACAGCACAAAACAGACCCTTTGGTCCAACCTGTCCATGTTAACCAGATATCCCAACCCAATCTAGTCCCACCTGCCAGCACCCGGCCTATATCCCTATAAACTTCCCCTCTCACCCTAAACCTATGCCCTCTAGTTCTGGACTCCCCTACCCCAGGAAAAAGACTTTCTCTATTTATCCTATCTATGCCCCTCATAATTTTGTAAACCTGAATAAGGTCACCCCTCAGCCTCCGACGCTTCAGGGAAAACAGCCCCAGCCTGTTCAGCCTCTCCCTGTAGCTCAAACCCTCCAACCCTGGCAACATCCTTGGAAATCTTTTCTGAACCCTTTCAAGTTTCATTAGATTTTTAATGAATTCAAATTCCACCGTCTGCCATGGCAGGGATTTGAACCCAGGTCCTCCGAACATTAGCTGGGTCTCTGGATTAATAGTTAAGTGATAATACCACTAGACCATTGACCCCCCTTCACCCTACTTCCCCAATTAAAAGTAGTCAGCTCCATTGAAAGGTCTTGGCTATGGAAGGGACCAGACTTTGTCATAACTGGAGAAAATGAACTGCCTATCTAACATATGCTGCTTGATTGAAAGCAACATGATCCCTGGGATTTACGTAATGTCCCCAACCTCATCCTCATGGCTCCAAGGACCTGGGTTTGATTCCACCATCGGGCGACTGTCTGTGTTCTTCCTGTGTCTGCGTGGGTTTGCCCCGGATGCTCTGGTTTCCTGCCACAGTGCAAAGATGTGCAGGTTAGGGTGGATTGGCCGTGTTAAATTACCCCATAGTGTCCAGGGATGTGCAGGTTAGGGTGGATTGGCCGTGCTAAATTGTCCCATAGTGCCCAGGGATGTGCAGGTTAGGGTGGATTGGTCGTGCTAAATTGTCCCATAGTGTCCCAGGGATGTGCAGGTCAGGGTGGATTGGCCGTGCTAAATTGTCCCATAGTATCCAGGGATGTGCAAGTTAGGGTGGATTGGCCATGCTAAATTTCCCCATAGTGTCCAGGGATGTACAGGTGAGGGTGGATTCGCCATGCTAAATTGTCCCATAGTGTCCTGGGATGTGCAGGTCAGGGTGGACTGGCCGTGCTAAATTGTCCCATAGTGCCCAGGGATGTGCAGGTTAGGGTGGATTGGCCGTGCTAAATTATCCCATAGTGCCCAGGGATGTGCAGGTTAGGGTGGATTGGCCATGCTAAATTATCCCATAGTGTCCAGGGATGTGCAGGTTAGGGTGGATTGGCCGTGCTAAATTATCCCATAGTGCCCAGCGATGTGCAGGTAAGGGTGGATTGGCCGTGCTAAATTATTCCATAGTGTCCAGCAATGTGCAGGTTAGGATGGATTGGCTATGCTAAATTGTCCCATGGTGTCCAGGGATGTGCAGGTTAAGGTGTATTGGCCGTGCTAAACTGTCCCATAGTGTCCAGGGATGTGCAGGTTAGGGTGGATTGGCCGTGCTAAATTATCCCATAGTGCCCAGGGATGTGCAGGTTAGGGTGGATTGGCCGTGCTAAATTGTCCCATAGTGTCCAGGGATGTGCAGGTTAGGGTGGATTGGCCGTGCTAAACTGTGCCATAGTGTCCAGGGATGTACAGGTTAGGGTGGATTGGCCGTCCTAAATTGTTCCATAGTGCCCAGGGATGTGCAGGTTAGGGTAGATTGGCCTGCGCTAAATTGTCCCATAGTGCCCAGGGATATGGAGGTTAGGGTGGATTGGCTGTGCTAAATTGTCCCATAGTGTCCCAGGGATGTGCAGGTCAGGCTGGATTGGCCGTGCTAAATTGTCCCACAGTGTCCAGGGATGTCCAAGTTAGGGTGGATTGGCCATGCAAAATTGTCCCATAGTGTACAGGGATGTACAGGTTAGGGTGGATTGGCCGTGCTAAATTGTCCCGTAGTGTCCTGGGATGTGCAGGTTAGGGTGGACTGGCCGTGCTAAATTGTCCCATAGTGCCCAGGGATGTGCAGGTTAGGGTGGATTGGCCGTGCTAAATTGTCCCATAGTGCCCAGGGATGTGCAGGTTAGGGTGGATTGGCCGTGCTAAATTGTCCCATAGTGCCCAGGGATGTGCGGGTTAGGGTGGATTGGCCGTGCTAAATTGTCCCATAGTGCCCAGGGATGGGCAGGTTAGGATGGATTCGCCATAGTAAATTGTCCCATAGTGCCCAGGGATGTGCAGGTTAGGGTGGATTGGCCGTGCTAAATTGTCCCATAGTGTCCAGGGATGTGCAGGTTAGGGTGGATTGGCCATGCTAAATTGCCCCATAGTATCTAAGCACATGTAAATTCGGTGGATGAGCCAGTGGAAATACAAGGATAGGGTTTGGGGGAGGTGAGTCTGGATGGGATGCTCTTTGGAGGGCCACTGTGGACTTGTTGGGCTGAATGGCCTGTTTCCACACTGTAGGGATTCTATGGAACTTGAAGTTGCAAACAGGACAACCTCATGGATTAGGCAATCAGCCTCTCCTCAGGCACCCTGCACAGGAGCTTCTGCGACAGTTCAGCGCTGGCTCAGAGTCCAGTAATAGCTGGAAGATCAGGGTCTAAAGGTCACGCCCAACACCAATGAAAGACTCAACAGAGCCCGCTCCAAAGATTAACCTTCATGAGATCGTGGGCGGGTGAAGCAGCTAGCAAATCGGGTGCAAGGCTTGTGATGAAGGAAGTCGCTTTGTCTGAATGTGTTTATCATTGACAGGTTCGGGAGGCGGAGTCTCCTGCTGTGGTCCCACTTCCAGATGGCAGTGTCGGGAACCTGCGCTGCGTTCTCCTCCTCCTATCCCTTGTTCTGCTTCTGGAGGTTTCTCTGTGGGATGGCACTGTCAGGGATTATCCTCAACATCTTCTGCCTGAGTACGTGGAAAGTTAAGCTCTTGTCATTTCCTAGTTACTTCCCTGACCACAGCCCATGAGAAAAAAAAAAGCAAGGGCTCAAAAGGTCTTATGAATACCTGTGTGGATAATTCTGCTTCTATTTTTAATGTCATAGAATCCCTACAATACAGGAGCAGGTCCTTTGGCCCACCTGACTCTCCAAATAGCATCCTACTCCATCCCTCCCTATTGCTATGATTCATCCGCCTAGCCTGCACACAATGGGGCAACTTAGCACAGCCGATCCCCCCTAAACTGCACACCTTTGGACTGTGGGAGGAAACCAGGGCACCCGGAGGGGATCTGCACAGACACAGGGAGAACGTGCAAACTCCACACAGGCAGTCACCCGAGGCTGAGCCACCACACACACAGAGTGCTCCACCTTTTGGAGCTCCTTGGCCACTATCTGAAAAACTGTTAGACGGTTTGTTCAGTCCATATTTTTACCCTTAATCATAAAAGTCATCGCTGTTCACTGCCGGGATAAATCATCTGTGGTGATTGATTATATTTGATCAGTACGTACGTTTCAAAGGCAATTCATTGGCTTTGAGTAGTTTTGGGATACATTGTGAGCTCATGAGTGACCATGAGATATAAAAATGGAAGTGATTTGTATCGTTGAGTTAACACCATGAATCTCTCACTTAAATCCCTCCAGGTCTTGAATGGATCCCGATGAGAGTGCGAACCATGGTTTCAACTTATTTCAATTATTCCTACACATTTGGTCAGCTGATCCTGGCTGGCATAGCTTTCGCAATCCGAGACTGGCGCTGGCTTCAGTTCACCGTGGCTGTTCCGTTTTATATCTTCTTTCTGTCCTCATGGTAAAGTCTAGCCCTACTGGCAGGAGGGGATGAGGAGGGGGGTGTGGAGGGAGTGAGATCAGGAGTCACCAAGACACCTCATCAGGGCAACGTCAAAGAACAAAGAGCAGCCCTTCGGCCCTCCAAGCCTGTGCTGACACATTCTGCCTTTCCATACCACCTTCCCTTACAGGATCCATCTCCCTTTAGTCCTTTCCTCGTTCATGTATTTGTCCAGGTGCTTCTGGAATACAGCTACTGTGTCTGCTTCCACTACCTGGCAGCGTGTTCCAGCCACTCCCCATCCTTTCTGTGAGAAATTTGCTTCGCATATCTCCTTTAAATGTTCCCCTCCCCATCTCACCTTGAACCTGTGTCCCCTAGTAATTGACCCCTCCACCCTGGGAAAAAGCCTCACACTTTTCATTCTATCCATTGCCATTCACACAATCTTACAAACTTCTACCAGGTCGCCCCTCAACCTCCTGCGTTGCAGTGAAAACAAACCCAGTGAGTCCCCTGCATGTGATGGCACTCGCTCCTGCCATTGAGGGTTACTGACAGAGAAAGTGAATGTTCAGGGCGTTTCTTGCAGCACCGGTTGAGTGGGCTGTTTTGACATGGGTGGTGGTGCTGGACTTCTTTAGTGTTGCTGGAGCTGTATGCGTCGAGTCATAGAGCTGTACAGCATGGAAACTGACCCTTCGGTCCTCTTCGTCCATGCAGACCAGGTATCCTAGATTAATTTAGTCCCATTTGCCAACATTGGGTCCATATCCCTTCATACTCATGACACCATCCAGATGCCTTTTAAATGTTGTCATTGTACCAGCCTCCATCACTTCCTCTGGCAGCTCATTCCATACATGTGGGAAAAATCGCCCCTTAAGGTCTCTTTTAAATCTTTCCTCTCTCATCTTAAACCTATGTCCCTCTAGTTTTGGACTCCCCCACCCCAGTGAAAAGACCTTGTCTATTCACCCTATCCATGCCCCCTCATGATTTTATAGACCTCTATAAGGTCACCCCTCAGCCTCCGACGCTCCAGGGAAAACAGCCCCAGCCTGTTCAGCCTCTCCCTGTAGCTCAAACCCTCCAACTCCGGCAACAACCTTGTAAATGATGTACAAGATGATCAGATGATTAGATAGGGTAGACAGTGAAAGTCTTTTTCCGAAGAATGATGACGTTGGTGTGTATGAGGGGGCATAACTACAAATTGAGGGGTGATAGATTTAAGACAGATGTCAGAGGCAGGTTCTTTACGCAGTGAGTGGTAAGGGCATGGAATGCACTACCCGCTAATGTAGTCAACTCAGCCACATTAGGGAGATTTAAACAATCCTTAGATAAGCACATGGATGATTTTGGGATACTGTAGGGGGACGAGCTGAGAATAGTTCATAGGTCGGCGCAATATCGAGGGCTGAAGGGCCTGTTCTGCGCTGTATTGTCCTATGTTCTAAATCTTTTCTGAATCCTTTCAAGCCATCAGTCTTCCCTTGGGTGAAGATTGGCATCATTGATGCTGAGACCTCAGGGGAAGGGCGAGATGGACCGATCATTCTGCTTGTAGGTGGTTGTACCTGCTCCAAATGCAAATCCCTGTTTATTGCTCGAATGTGTTCAGCCTCTTCATCACTGAGGACTGGAATATTTATGGAGGTTCTTCCGCTCTCCGCGGTCTAATTCACAGCTGGAGCTGGCAGGTCGGCAGAGCTTTTCTCGAATCTGTTGGTTCTTGGATCTTCTAAGCTCAGACTATCACATCTTGCTTGGTGTACAACCAATCCTGTGTTACAGCTTCACCAGCTCGGGAGCTTATATTCAAGTGAGCTCCTGCTCTGATCTCCTGCATTCCAAACTGAGCCAGGGTTGATTCCTTGGCTTGTTGACGATGGGAAAATAAGGAATTTGTTCTTTATTCATTCGTGGGCTGATGGGCATCACTGGCTGGGCCCAGCATTTATCACTCATCACTAGTCGCCCCCTTGAGAAGGTGGGGGGTGAGCTGCCTTCTTGAACCGCAGTAGGCCGTGTGCTGTGGGTAGAACCACAGGGAGAGAAATCCAGGATTTTGACCCAGTGACAGTGAAGGAACAGCCGATAGATTTCCAAGTCAGGATGGGGAGTGGCGCGGAGGGAAGTTTGCGGGGATGTGGTGATATTCCCATGCATCTGCTGCCCTTCCAGACGGTAGAGATTGCCCCTTGAGAAGGTGAGCTGCCTTCTTGAACTGCTGTTGTCCACTTGCTGTGGGTTGACCCACAATGCCCTGAGGGAGGGAATTCCAGGATTTTGGCCCAGCGACACTGAAGGAACAGCAAGATATTTCCAAGTCAGGATGGTGAGTGGCTTGGAGGGGGAACTTGCAGGTGGTGGTGTTTCCATGTATCTGCTGTTCTTGTCCTTCTAGATGGAAGTGGTTGTGGGTTTGGAAGGTGCTGTCTGAGAACCTTTGGTGAACTTCTGCAATTCATCTTCTAGATAGTACACACTGCTGTGACTGAGCATCGATGGTGGAGGGAGTGGATGCTTGTGAAGGTGGTGCCAATCAAAAGGGGGCTGCTTTGTCCTGGATGCTGTTGAGCGTCTTGAGTGTCGTTGGGGCTGCTCTCATTTAGGCGAGTAGGGAATATTCCAACACACTCCTGACCTGTAGATGGTGGACAGGCTTTGGGGAGTCAGGAGGTGAGTTACTCACCACAGTATTCCTAGTCTAGCATCAGCACAGCTGATTTGAGCTGTAGATCTGTCCGAAATCTATCCCATTCAGATTGGTGGCATTGCCACATAACACAATAGGTATTGTCCTCAGTGTGAAAGTGACCCTTTCTCCCCACAAGGATGCAATCACTAAGAATGTCATTGAGAGTCATAGAGATGTACAGCATGGAAACAGACCCTTCAGCCCAACTCATCCATGCCGACCAGATAGCCCAAACCAATCCAGTCCCACCTGCCAGCACCCGGCCCATATCCCTCCAAACCCTTCCTACCAGCCAAGAGATATTCACTGAAAATTCCAACTCCATTGAGACCCCAATTGCTTCTGCTTAAAGTTAAGCCTAAAAAGTAAAAAAAAAATAGAAAACCTGGTGAGTGAGCTGGCCACACCCAGCCAGGCTGCTTCTATTGTTCCAACTTAAAAAAAAACCAAGGCCTCACAGGCTGTTGACTCAAATGGTCTTCAGTAGGCGGCTTGGCACCTCTGCCTTACAACCTCTCTTCAAATAAAACCAGGATGAAATAACCTCTTGATAGCCACAGCATTGTGACACCAGCATTTGGCCCATACCCTCTAAACCTTTCCTATTCATAACCAAGGAGGGAGAAAATGTGCCCATTATTATGAGGAGTATTGACACTGACAAATCTACATTATTCCAGAGACTGTTAGGAGCACGCTAGCCTGGGGTCAATCTCACCTAAGCTTTAGGAATGTGTGTTATTTACAGGGATAAGCATTTATACTTCTACATCTATGACTGTCTAAGTTAACCAATTCTTCACTCTTTATTGAATATGCTTAGTTTTGGTAATAAATATGTTTATTAAGAAGACCCAACTGGTTTACAAACAAGGTATTTAATCTTGAAAACTGGAAGAAGCATCTGTAGATTTTATGCGGGTCTGGATTCCACACTCACTTAAGGAGTCCCAAGGCAACTATTGACTATATCAAGTCAGTCAAGTTGCTATAATCTTCCCAGACTGTAGGGCTGCTCTCTCATTAGACAGAGAGAGAGAGATGACTGGCAGAGGTTTAACCACACCTCAGGTGAGGGGGAGAGGTTGAGAAGGAGAGTCCCTCATGGTAACCTTAACCGGTAACCGGAATTGAACCCATTGCACTGGTGTCCCACTGCTTTGCCAACCAACCGTCCAGCCAACTGAGCTGAACCGATGCCCACCTTGACTACATACTGCTAGGCTGCCACTTCCACTAGATGTCGTGAGACACGCGTGGTGGTAGAAGAGGTTTGGGACATTGGACAGTGGGATTCCCTCAGTGTGACCAAGTTGGCAATTACTTCACTCAACAGTTCTGCCCAATTTGGTAACACGCTCTTCAGATGGTAATAAATTGGACTGCGCAAGATTGAGTGGTCACATTTTCTTCTTGCCGAATCAGGAATGATTCCCAAATTCTCCTGGTGGACTGGCTTCCTACCCTTTCCCAATGTGACTTCCCCTTTTTGAGTTGCTTGGCCCCGGGCCGCTACAGACTCTCCCGAAGGTAACTTGCAGGGGCAGAGCTGGCTTTGCCAGAATCCTGTCCCACCCCCATCGGATAAGAGCTGGCCCAGTCGCAAGTTCGGACTCCATGTCCTTCCTCACCCTCCCCTGCACCTGTCTCGTTGCCAGCCTCTTGCCTGTTGCCAAGGCTGAGACGGACGGCAAGACATGGAGACTCCTTCCCCATTCGCCTTGGGTGTGATTGAGGCTGGAAGAGTCGCTGGGATCCCACTTTTCCATAGGTCACAAAGTCCAAGACAGACCCTTCTTCCTGTTCCCAAGATTAAAGACCTTCAAGATTTATCAATTGGATTTTCTAAATAAACATATTTATTATCAAACTAAACACATTCAATGAAGACCTAAGAATTGGTTAACGCAGACAGTCAGGAATAAGTATAAATGCTTATCTGTGTAAATATCACCAAAACACACATTCTAGGGTCTTGGATGATATTGGTCCCAGGCTGGAGTGCTCCAAACAGTCTCTGGAGTAATGTAGGTTGCATTCATACAGAGTGTAAATAGCTGCAGTAATGATAATAAACTCCACACTGTCTACTTGACAAGCCTCTTCTAGCTAGACCTGAAAGGTGGCTACCTTCATCCACACCAGATCACTTTGGGCATGAAGGACCCTCCACACAAAAAGCTGACTTCATCCCGCTCATCAGTAGAGCTTCTACAATTGACAAACCACCCAGGGGCTTCCACTCCTAACTGCTTTTTATCAACCCCCGCTGACTGGCGGAGGGTGTGTGGTTGCCGGATAACACCGGGGATTGTGGGAGATGCCTATCCCAAAGTGCTAACTTGCTATCAAAGGGCCTCCTAGTTGAGATAGGTGACAGCTGACACTGGCAGAATAAATGATAGTCGTAGGGTCATACAGCACGGAAACAGACCCTTTGGTCTAACCAGTCCATGCCACATGATCCCAAGCTGAACTAGTCCCACTGCCTGCGCTTGGCCCATATCCTTCCAAATATTTCCTATTCATGTCCTTATCCAAATGTCTTTTAAACGTTGTGACTGTACCCACAATCCACCACTTCCTCTGGAAGTTCATTCCACACACAAACCACCCTCTGTGTAAAACATTTGCCCCCATATCCTTTTTAAATCTCTTTTCTTTCATCTTAAAAATGTGCCCCATCCTATGGAAAACACACCTATCATCAACTCTATCTGTACCCCTCACGGTATTATAAACTTCTATACGGTCGTCTCTCAACGACGTACGCTCCAGGTGATGGAGGGGTGGCAGTGGTGGAGTGGGGGGAGGTGATGATTGATGTAGGGAAGGTCTAGGTGAGTTGATAGCCCAATGGTATAATCGCTGGGCTGTAGATCCAGCTAATGTTCTGTGGACCTGGGTTCAAATCCCACCGTGACAGATTTTTGAATTCAATAAGAATCTGGAATTAAGTGTGCAATGATGATCGTGAATCCATCTGGTGTCCTTTAGGGAAGGAAACTGTCATCCTTACCCGGTCTGGCCTACATGTGACTCCAGACCCGCAGCAATGTGGCTGATTCTTGCCCCAACGTGGTATGCCCTCATCCTGTGAATGACATCAAAAAAGGGATAGAGGAGAGGGAAAATAGCACTTACTGTGCTGCTGTCGGACAACTGACATAGCCCTGAAGAATTGTGTGAGTTTTTGCTCAGGTGCTATCCCTGTGGTCACACCCATAGGTGGTTCCCGGAGTCAGCACGGTGGCTCATTCTGAATGGCAAGGCTGATGTGGCTCTGAAACATCTCAAACGGGTTGCAAAACTGAACCGCAAGGAGGAAGATGGGGAGAAACTCACCACTGCTGTAAGTGCCAACTTTAAAATTTAAATCACACATTGTTATCCCCGACTAGTGCACTATGCACCTGCTGTTTGATGGATCAGATGGTAGCACTCTCATTGCCTTAGGGAGAGGTTTGTGAGTTTAAATTCTGCCACCGAGAAATCTAGGCTAGCACTTCCAGTGCAGTGAGAAGGTGCAGTCCTCCTGAAATCCTGCCTCTCAGATGCAGCATTAACCTGAAGCCCCGTCTGCCCCAGCCCGCAGACAGGTAGAAAAGATTCCACAATGCTATTTTGAACGACCTCTCTGGTGTCCAACGACCAGCATTAGGGCTAGAAAGGCAGTGAAGCTCAATGGATTGAATGGCCGTATCCTGTTTAGATTAGATTAGATTAGATTAGATTACAGTGTGGAAACAGGCCCTTCGGCCCAACAAGTAGGCGGGAATTGAACCCGGGTCTCTGGCGCTGTGAGGCAGCAGTGCTAACCACTGTGCCACCCTCGAAAAATTAGATTACTTACAGTGTGGACATAGGCCCTTCGGCCCAACAAGTCCACACCGACCCTCCAAAGAGCAACCCACCCCACCTCGGGCAATTTAGCATGGCCAATTCACCTGACCTGCACACTTTTGGACTGTGGGAGGAAACCCACGCAGACACGGGGAGAATGTGCAAACTCCACACAGTCAGCCGCCTGAGGCGGGAATTGAACCCGGGTCACTGGCGCTGTGAGACAGCAGTGCTAACCACCATGCCACCCAAGTTCACAAATTTCTAATATTCCTGGTCAACATATATGGTCACAGATGTACAGTGCAGAAACAAGCCCTTTGGCCCAACCTGTCCATGCCGATCAGATATCCTGAATTAATATCATGCCATTTGTTAGCACTTAGCCCATATCTCTCTAAACCGTTCCTATTCATGTTCCCATCCAGATGCCTTTTAAATGTTGTCATTGTACCAGCCTCCACCATTTCTTCTGGCAGCTCATTCCATACACGCACCACCCTCTGCGTGAAAAAGTTGCCCCTCAGATCCCTTTTCCCCTCTCACCCTAAACCTATGCCCTCTAGTTCTGGACTCCCCAACCCCAGGGAAACCTTGTCTATTCACCCTATCCGTGCCCTTCATGATTTTATAAACCTCTATAAGGTCAGCCCTCAGCCACCAACATTCCAGGGAAAATAGCCCTAGACTATTCAGCCTCTCCCTATAGCTCAAACCCTCCAGCCCCAGCAACATCTCTTTGTAGCCCTCAACCAACATCATTAAAGTAATTAATTTGGCCAGATACACATTGCCCGTTTATGGGATCTTTCTGTGTTGGGATATCTGCCCGGCAACAGCAACCACACAATGTAATACTTTGGGGCCTGTTGAGGTAGTGAGAGAAGCAATAGGAGGTCTCTTTACGCACGAAAGCAATTGTGTGTGCGTGAGTGAAAAGGGGTCAGCCGAGTGGGCGTCACAGATATGTTAACCTGGTCCAATTAGGGGGGAAGCCCTGGCTGACATACGTAAACAGGAGTGTCCGGGGTTCTGCTCACTCTGAGAGCTGGCTCTGAGGGAGCTGGGTCAGTGTCAGGGACTCTCTGTGTGTAAACAAAGGGCGAGGGGATACCGGCCTCGGTGCAGTTATTTCAGTGCCACACGTCATTTTCTGTTGAACACCTTGCCTGCTCTGATTGTGAAATGCCCAGCTCTCGCCCACGAGGAGAGCTGCAAAGTCTCAAACTTCTCATTGCTGCCTTGACCGAAATGCTGTGACAGACTAAACGGCTAAACACGTTCGGCTGGAATCCCTGTTGCTGTACCATTATCACAGGCTGTTAGTCCGTTTTATCACAGAGTTCAATTGATGGCTTGGTTAAATTATCCGCGAGAGTTCTGCAGGGTCTCAAAGCCTCCTCCCTCAGCTTTCCCAATCATCAAACTTTGCAAACCCAAAACCATTTCAATACGTCATTCTTTGACTTTCAAGTACTCTGTAACATTCTGAGGAAATGATAATGTACACTTTCATGCTTAAAAGTACATAAAGTGTGGTATGGGGTAGACTGTAAAGTAACCCCACCCTTCCAACAGAGTATACAATCCATACAATGCAGGAAGAGGGCTTTCGGCCCATCAAGTCTGCATCGACCCTCCTACTCAATCCACCACATCCCCATTACTCATGGCCAATCCACCTAACCTGCACATCTCTGGGCGGTATAGACTGGTCCATGTTCAACTCCAGTTTCCTCAACTTTGGAGGAACGCCCACACAGACACAGGGAGAATGTGCAAACTCCACACAGGCAGTCGCTTGAGGCTAGAGCTGAATCTGGGCCCCTGGCGCCGTGAGGCAGCAGTACTAACTACTGAGCCACCCTGTGTTTGCTTCAGATTTCCAGAATCTGCTGTGTTTCATCTTTGAGCACATGGGGACTTTGTCCTGAACCTCCTTTGCACCCGTGCGTGGGATATGAAAGAAAATCCATCGTTAGATCCCTTCATTCTAGCCTCAGGCAGCTGTCCCTCAGCAATATTCTCCATTTCTGGGACATCTGAACATTTCCTTTTTCATGTTTAAAAGCTGCAAATACATCATCCTACATTTCCTCTCTGTCTGTTGCACTCTCGGTCGATTGAAATAAAAATCTTTTCCGGCAATGTACTTTTATTGTCACAAAACCTTTCCAACTTTTTAATTCTATTTCAGTCTAATATCTAAACTCTCCTGCAAAACGCTGATTTACCACGCATTATCTTCAGCTCCTTACAATCTTGATTAAACTGTAGACTCATTGAGTCATACAGCACGGAAACAGACCCTTCAGTCCGACCACTCCATGCCGAACATAATCCCAAATTAAACTTGTCCCGCATGCCTGCTCCTGGCTCATATCCCTCCGAACATATCGGCTTCATGTACTTACCCTCATGTCTTTTAAACTGTACCCACTTTGTTGAGGGTGGCACAGTGGTTCAGTGGTTAGCGCTGCTCCCTCACCAGTGCCAGTGACCCAGGTTCAATTCCACTGGTGGGTGTCTGTGTGCGGTTTGCACATTCTCCCCGTGTCTGTGTGGGTTCCCTCCCACAGTCCAAAGATGTGCTGGTTAGGGTGGATTGACCATGCTGAGTCACCCATAGTGACCAGAAATGTGCAGACTAGGTGTATTAGCCATGGGTATAATGCAGGGATAGGGTGGGTCTGGGGGGTGGAATGTTGTTCAGAGAGCTGGTGTGGATTCAATGGGACAAATGGCCTGCTTCCACAGTGTAGGGATTCTATGATTCCTCAGGAACTCCATTACACATGGAAACCAACCTCTGTGTAAAAGCATTTACCCTTCATGTCCTTTTTAAATGTCTCCTCTCACCTCAAGTGCCTCCTAGTCTTGAAATCCCCCGTCCTGAGGAAAAGACACCTACCGTTAACTCCATCTATACCTCTCATGATTTTATGAACCTCTATAAGGTCACCTCTCAACCTCCTACGCTCCAGTGAAAGAAGTCCCCAGCCTTCTTTTATACCTCCCTGGCTCATCAAGTAACTTTCTCAGTTAACAAAACCCACTCTGCTCTTCGGTCCTTAATAAGACTGAGTCACAGGTTGATCATAAGCCTGGATGCTGCAAGGAATAGGGACGTGCTCAATACTGATGTGTCATAACATTGTGTGTGTTCCCAAAGGTCCTCAAGTCCAGTATGGAAAAGGAGATTTCAAACGTCAAGGGAAAATACAGTGTGCTGGACCTGTTCAAAACACCTGTCATGTGCAAGACAGCCTACTGTACTATGCTTGTTTGGTAAGTTATCAAATAATGGCATTTGACACGCTTGACTTTATTGGTCAAGGAATTGAGTACCAGGGTCAGGATGTCATGTTGCAGCTTTATAAGACTTTGGTTAGGCCGCACTTAGATTGCTACATTCACTTCTGGTTGCTACATTACAGGAAGGCTGTGGAGCCTTTGGAGAGGGTGCAGAAAAGGTTTACCAGGAGGCTGCCTGGATTAGAGGGTATGGGCTACAGGGAGAGGCTAGAGAAACTCTGGTTGTTTTCTCTGGAGGCTGAGGGGAGACTTGGTAGAAGGCTATAGCTTTACGAGATGTCACGGCAACTGTTTTATGCAGAGAGTGTGTGGAATGAACTTCCTGAGGAAGTGTTGGATGCGGGGACAGTTACAACGTTTAAAAGACATTTGGATAAGGACAAGAACAGGAAAGGGTTTGGAGGGATATGAGCCAGAAGCAGGCAGGTGGGACTAGTTTAATTTGGGATTATGATCGGCATGGACTGGTTGGTTAAGGCCCGGGGACAGATGAACTTCCCTCGGGGACATTATTGAACAACGTGGGTTCTTAACAATAATCTGCATACACTTAGGTTCACGTTTTAACTCCAGATTTTTATTGAATTCAAATTTAACTATCTGAAAAGGTAGATTCAGAGCCATTAGTGTTAGCCTCCCAGGCATTAGCATGAAGTTCTGAAATGCCAGCCCAGAGGCTTTGCCACTACGTCACCACCTCTTCGTTTGCGACTTGATCAAAATCACCCTCAACCATCTCCTTCCTCTGCCAGGTTTTCAACCAGTTTTGCCTATTACGGGCTAGCGATAGACCTGCAAGGATTTGGCGTTGATATTTACCTCATCCAGATCATTTTCGGAGCCGTGGACATCCCAGCAAAGCTCATTGGGGTTGTGACGTTAAGTTATATCGGCCGCCGGTTCACACAAGGTACCTCCCTCATCCTGGCGGGGAGCATCATTATCACAAACATCCTCATTCCAAAAGGTGAGGCCTATACGTTTTCCACATCCCTCTCTCTCCAATGGGCCTCAGATTAAACACGGGGAGGGGTGTCCTTTCCAGGAAGATGTGGGAGATTTACTTTAGGTGGTAACGTTGTGACTTTGTGGCGCAAAACCTGACTGAAACACCCGGCAGTGCACAGCTGGATCCCAGAAGTGGTATCGACAGGACACTTCCCTGACCTGAAGGGGTGTTTTCTTTCCCCAGGCATGTTCCAAGGATTGTCCCAGACCAGACCAACCTTGCTCTCCCTGTCTGCCTTGACGCTACAAGACAAGACTCAATTACCTTGGGCGTCTGTACATTCATGGTAGAGGATCAGTGCTGAGCCTGAGGCCTAGCTGCCAAAATAGCACCAACCATACACACTAGAATATCTCTGAAGAGATGCTTCCAGCCTGGCTTAGATCTGACTCTGGTCTATCTGTCTCGGCTCCTCTAGCAAAGAAGGACCAGGCAATAGAGAGGCCATTTCACAGCCGTTGCTAGGCTATGAAGGTGTCAGTAGTCTACCGACTGGTTGTGCTGAGAGAGGTTCTCTCTACGGAGGCTCCAACTGGCCACTTCTAGCCCATGGAACCCAGCCAAGATTTTATCTCCCTCGGTGCCAATGTGTTAAAGTATTCAACAAAAGAATCTGCCTGAAAATGTCAAGCAGTTTATTAAACCATTGCTTCCCAAATTATTTTCTATTTTAAGTCTTGGACGTAATTGCAGGCGCAAGCTAAAACAAAGCGATAAAGCAACATTCAGTTCCTATTTTCAAAAATCTCAGTATTATTGGTCAATATTGCATCAGACCAACATGTGTTTTGAAATAAAAATGTTTAATGAAGCTTATTTAGACTTCAGCCAAGTTCTAGATCGTCCCCAGTGATGCCTCTCTCTATCCGTATCCACACAAATGTTGTAATTAGCCCAGCTCCCAAATTTTTCTCAAATGTCTCCATCTCCCTTCAGCTCAGACCAACATTCTCTACTCATTTCCATCCCTCCAAACTTCACTCGCTCTCTCACTCTGCACCAGACTCCCAACCTCAATACATCCACTGACCAATCCCGTCTCCCTTATGTTGCCTTCTGTCTAGTCGTCAGTGCCCGTAAGGCAGAGTTGCTATGCTAGAGTAAGCAGACGGAAGCAGAAACCAGGACATCTAAAGAGTCACACTTTCCAAGGTCAGGCTCCTGGTTTCTCAGTCTGTGACTGAGTTGACCATTCCGGCCTTTTCCGTGTGCCAGTCAGATTGGAGCCGGGCTGAAAGAATCTCTGTGGAGATATTCCAGTGTGCGCGGTTGGCGCCATTTTGGCAACCAGGCCTCAGGCTCGGTGCTGTCACACCATCTTCTATCCCAAATGCACGACACCAGAGGCGAGTGGGAATTGAGTCAGAGGCACAAGAAAATGGAGTCTTATCTTGTAGCATCAGCATTCAGAGGGAGAGCAAGGTTACTCTGGCCATCAGACCATCCCATTTGAATGTGCTGCTAAAAGTTGTTTCTGAGGCTGAGGGGGGGGTCATCACCCATCACCTTTGGGTGGCTCAGTTGTTAGCACTGCTGCCTCACAGCTTCAGGGGCTAAGGTTCAACTCCAGCCTCGGGTGACTGCCTGTGTGGAGTCTGCATGTTCTCCCGAAGTCTGTGTGGCTTGCCTCCGGGTGCTCCTCCCACAGTCCAAAGATAGGTTGGCCACGCTAAAGTGTCCACAGATGTTGCAGGCTAGCTGGATTAGACATAGCAAAGGCAGGGTTACGGGGATAGGGTAGGTGGGTGTGGGTGACATGTCTTTTGGAGGGTCGTTATGGGCAGAAAGGCCTGCTCCCACACTGTAGGGATTCTATAATTCCTTGCTGCTCAGCAATATGGGTCCAGGCTTGTGCCATCAGACCCTCCGGACTGGGGGAGAGTCTGGAAATGCTTCCATTATTATCCTGTATTCCAGCAAAGCCTAATGCAAACCTGAGGGACAACACATTATCTTTTACTTTGGCACTTTACAGGCTTTTAAGACTCAATATTGAGTTTAACAACTGCAGAAGATGAACCTTGTCCTCCATTTTGCTTACCGCCATTGTCTTTCAGTGGATCTGATCCAACTTCCTCTGTCAACACCAATCATTAACACCGACATTTCATCTCTATCGCTCCTCTACTGCTATTGGCACTCCTTTGGCCTCTTGCTCTGGGGTTCCACCTGTTCACCTCGCTCCTTTATCCTCTTTCCCCACGGTATGAAACCCATCCTGTTTCCAGCCCCCTCCAGTTCCATCCCAGAGGTTAACTCTGTTTCTCACGCTCTGTACTGATTCTACCAGACCCGTGCTGAGTTTCTGCAGCACTTGTCGTTATTTCCCTCCCCAGGCTCCAACGTGAGCGACGTTTCTCCATCGAAGGTACACTGTTATTGGCGCTGACGTTCCCATTTCTCCATTCCCCCCCCCCCCCCCCCCCACAGACATGGAGACCCTGCGAACGTCATTCGCTGCTATTGGGAAAGGATGTCTCGCAACGGCGTTCAGCTGCTGCTATCTCCATGCTGGTGAACTCTACCCAACTGTGGTCAGGTGGGTTCTCCTGTTCTGCGCAACCACTGAGGCCAGCAAAACTGGACTGAGAGATCGAGTGACATTCTTGGGGCAAAAGATAGAAAGATGCTGAGATAGAGGATCAGTGTGAGCAGCATTCAAAAACACTTTGCCATTAAGATGCATACGGTAGGGCTCCCTGAATGGTCTCTGGATAAAGAAGCTGCTTAATGCACTGCTGGGCCTTCACAGAATAGATGTATCAAAGCCAGGATGTGCCTTATGCTATACATAGGAACAGGAGTAGGCCATTCAGCCCATTGAGCCTGATGATCATCACCTCAATGCATCTCCCTGCACCACATCCCCATTCCTTAACATCACCAGCCTCCAGAGACCTGCCTCAAACCTACTTAATTGTTGGGCAAATGGGGTGCTCAGTGCTACTGGAACGAAAATATACAAGTCCTGGACAGCAGGTGAGAAAGTTGTCAGATAAGGCTGCAATAACTACCAGGGTCTTGCCAGGGTGAACTGGACAAGGTCCTCGCTAATGCTCGGAGATTATGGTAAGCGGGTGTCAGCACCTTCATAACAATGGGATGGGGGCAACAATCTAGCAACAGCCTCTGATTCTCTGCTTGCCTCTGTAGGCAGACAGGAATGGGTCTCGTGACCACCATGGCCCGCATCGGAGCGATGGTGGCACCGGTTGTGAAAATAACGGGCGATTACGTTGCGTTTCTGCCGATGGCGACCTACGGCGGCATGGCGATAATCTCCGGAATTGCCGGCTTTCTGCTTCCGGAGACTCTCAATGTCCCACTGCCAGACACCATCGAGGAGGTGGAGAACAGGTCTGTAACTCCTAGCAATTTTCTCTTTGATTTGCATTGTTGGTTGACCTACGGATAACATGCCATTCATTGGAGAATATTGGCCTCCCCACACTTAAGCCATCGTGTTGACTGACACTCCCAATTCCCACCACTCCAGGTTCTCCAACAGATCACCCTGTCTGGAACTACTCATCAGGGATTCAGAGCGGTTTCCCTCTAACTGTGACCTTGATACCTTTACTCTCTTAGCAACTTTTTAGACAGTTGACCACACCACATCACGGACGTTCGATCTGGATAAATGCGAGATATTGCATTTTGGTACAACAATCAGGGGCAGGGCTTATACCATTAATGGTAGGGCCTTGGGTAGTGTTGTAGAACAGTGGGACCCAGGGATGCAGGTACATCATTCTTTGAAGTTTGCAACACTTATAGACAGGGCAGTCAAAAATGCATTTGGCACATTTGCCTTCATTGCCCAGTCCTTTGAGTACATGAGTTGGGACATCATGTTGAGTTTATACAGGACATTGATGAGGCGTCTTCTGGAATACCATGCCCAGTTCAGGTGGCCCAGTTATAGGAAGAATATTATTAAGTTGTATAGGGTTCAGAAGAGATTTACCAGGATGTTGTTGGGTATGGAACGTTTGATTTATAAAGAAAGGCTGAGACTTTTTTCACTGGAGCGTAGGAGGTTGAGAGGTGACATTATAGAGGTTGATAAAATAGTGAGGGGTATGGATAGAGTTAATGGTAGCTGTCGTTTCCCCACAGTGGGGGATTTCAAGAGTAGGGGAATCGTTTTTTTAAGGTGAGAGAGGAGAGATTTAAAAAAGACATGAGGAGCAACCTTTTTATACACAGGGTGGCTCATGTGCGGAATGAACGTCCTGAGGAAGTGGTGGAAGTGGGTACAGTAATAAGGTTTAAAAGACATCCAGATAAGTACATGAATAGGAAAGATTTGATAGTCATACAGCACGGAAACAGACCCTTCGGTCTAACCAGCCCATGCCACATAATCCCAAACTGAACTAATCCCACCTGCCTGCGTGGAGGGATATGGGTCAGGCAGGTGGGACTAGTTTAGTTTGGGATTATGGTTGGCACGGACTGGTTGGGCCGAAGGAACTGTTTCCGTGATATATGACTCTCTCACTTGGTTTCTACTCTCCAGCTCAGTACACTTTGTTCACTCTTAGCTGGGCAACTTCATCTTTTTTCCTTCATGTGGGGAGGGGGGTCACTGTGTTTGTTGCCCACCCTTAATTGCCCCTGAACTGGGTTGGGCATTTCAGGGAGCATGTTCTTGTCAATCACATTACTGTGGACTGGGAATCACATGCAGTTCAGACCAGCTGAGGATGGCAGGATTCCTTCCCTGAAGGACATTATTGAGCGTAATGTGTTCTTACAACAATCGATAGAAGTTTCCGAGTCACCATAAGTGATTTTGTTTGTTGAATTTAAGCTCCACAAGTTGTTTTGGCGAGATTTGAACCTATAATCCCCAAAGCCTCAGCTGGCTTCTCGGGATTACCAGCAACATCATCACGACACCGTCAGCTCCCAGTCCCATACAACATTACTTCTGAAGGCACTCAACGATATTCCTGGGCCCCTCCTCTTCCTCATCCACGTGTAGGACGTGAGGTGAATTCCAGGTGTATGTTGAATTCACCAGCCCTCTTGGTACTGCCTTAGTGTTACCAGAATGCTTGGCTAACCTCTGTCCTTGGGGGACAGAATTTCTCTGAGTTGAACAATAGGAAGTTGAAAGTATTTGAGTCATAGAGATGTGCAGCATGGAAACAGACCCTTTAATCCAACTCGTGCATTCCAACAGATATTCTAAACTAACCTAGTACCATTTGCCAGCACTTGACACATATCCCTCCAAACCCTTCCTATTCATGTACCCAATCACATACCTTTTAAATGCTGTCATTGTACCAGCCTCCACCATTTCGTCTGGCAGCTCATTCCATACACGCACCACCCTCTGTGTGAAAAAATTATCCCTTAGGTCACTTTTAAATGTTTCCCCTTTTACCTTAAACCTATGCCCTCTGGTTTTGGACTCCCCTACTGAGGGGAAAAGACCTTGGCTGTTCACCCTATCCTTACACCTCATGATTTTATAAACCTCTATAAGGTCACAATAGTATCATTTAAGATGTATTTAGACAGATACATGAAGGAACAGGGAGCAGAGGGGTACAGACCCTTAGAAAATAGGCAACAGGTTTAGAAAGAGGATCTGGATCAGCGCAGGCTTGGAGGGTCCGAAGGGCCTGTTCCTTTCTTTGCCTTCGTTAACCCTTCAGCCTCCGAAGCTCCAGGGAAAACATCCCCGGCCCACTCAGCCTCTCCCTACAGCTCAACCTCTCCAACCCTGACAACATCCTGGTAAATTTTTTCTGAATCCTTGCAGGTTTCACAACATCTTTTCTATAGCAGGGAGACCAGAACTGAACGCAGTATTCCAAATGTGGCCTCACCAATGACAATGTCAGCCGCAACATGGCCTCCCAACTCGTAAGGATCTTCTGCTAATTCCATATGCCCCTAGCCATTGACTCAACTCTCCGCCCCAGCTACCATCTCAGATTGAGCTAAACAAATGATACCTGCGGTGTCCATTTTGAGTCTGAGCTACCCAGCTCACATCCCAATCACATTAAAGACAGCCAACTTCCATCCCTGCAACACTGCTCACCTCCACCTGTCTCTCAGATCACCCATCACTGAAACCCCCTTTCCACACCTCTGGCACCTTGAGAATTAACATTCTAATGTCCTCCGCCGTTGTATTTAAATTTGGGTCTTCGTGGCTTCACTTCTCCCATTCTCCATCACCTCTTTACCCCTACAGCTCATGACCAAACTTACCACTCCTCTGACCCTTGTGTATTTCTCTCCCTAAATAGGCCATTGACTAGGTCCCATTCATTAAAATTTCCTTCCAAACTCTTCCAACTCCCAATCTTCATTTCTTCCAACTCCCATTCCTCATTTCCTCATTAAAATTGCTTTAGTCTCCTGGTCACCATTCCCATTATCTTTTGGCTTGACACCCAGTTTGCTCTTGTTATGTTGCCCAAAATGTCTCGGGACACGTTTCTACATTTGTAGGGTTGTGTGAATGCACGGTTTGTTAGGACTGTTGACCCTGTGTCTATAATTCGCCCACACAACAAAGCAAACGCTCGCAGTTAAGATACGTCATCACCCCAGCTTCCATCAAAAGTAAAGACAATGCTGAAGTCGAGTTTCGGGAAACAGCAAATCCCACTTGAAGTATCTTTCAGCTCACCTCCTCAGCCATATAGCACATAGTCTGTGTCACATTTCATCATAGAGTCCCCATAGTATGGAAGCAGGCCATTCAGCTTATCGAGTCCATGCTGACCCTCTGAAGAGCATCTCACCTAAACTCACACCATCTCTGCAACCCTGCATTTCCCATGACTAACCCACCTAGCCTAGACATCCCTGCACACTATGGGACAATTTAGCACGGCCAATCCACCCTAACCTGCACATCCCTGGACAAAATGGGGCAATTAAACATGGCCAATCTACCCTAACCTGCACATCCCTGGACACTATGGGGCAATTAAACATGGTCAATTTACCCTAACCTGCACATCCCTGGACACCATGGGGCAATTAAACATGAGGAGAAAGTGAGGTCTGCAGATGCTGGAGATCAGAGCTGGAAATGTGTTGCTGGAAAAGCGCAGCAGGTCAGGCAGCATCCAGAGAACAGGAGAATCGACGTTTCGGGCATAAGCCCTTCTTCAGGAATGGGGCTTTTAAACATGGTCAATCCACCCTAACCTGCACATCCCTGGGCACTATGGGACAATTTAGCATGGCCAATCCACCCTAACCTGCACATCCCTGGACACTATGGGACAATTTAGCACAGCTAATCTACCCTAATCTGCACATCCCTGGACACTATGGGGCAATTTAGCACAGCTAATCTACCCTAATCTGCACATCCCTGGACACTATGGGGCAATTTAGCACGGCCAATCTACCCTAACCTGCACATTCCTGGGCATTATGGGCAATTTAGCATGGCCAATCCTCCCTAACCTACACATTCCTGGGCACTATGGGCAATTTAGCACAGCCAATCCACCCTAACCTGCACATCCCTGGACACTATGGGGCAATTAAACATGGTCAATCCATCCTAACCTGCACATCCCTAGACACTATGGGACAATTTAGCATGGCCAATCCACCATAACCTGCATATCCCTGGACACTATGGGAAAATTTAGCACGGCCAATCCACCCTAACCTGCACATCCCTGGACTCTATGGGACAATTTAGCACGGCAAATCCACCCTAACCTGCACATCCCTGGACATTTTGGGACAATTTAGCATGGCCAATCCACCCTGACCTGCACATCCCTGGGCACTATGGGACAATTTAGCACGGCCAATCTACCCGAACCTGCACATCCCTGGTCACTATAGGACAATTTAGCACGGTCAATCCACACTAACCTGCACATCCCTGGGCACTATGGCGCAATTTAGCACTGCCAATCTACCCTAACCTGCACATCCCTGGACACTATGGGGCAATTAAACATGGTCAATCCACCCTAACCTGCACACCCCTGGACATTATGGGCAATTTAGCATGGCCAGTCCACCCTAACCTACACATCCCTGGGCATTATGGGCAATTTAGCACAGCCAATCCACCCTAACCTGCACATCCCTGGACACTATGGGTCAATTAAACATGGTCAATCCACCCTAACCTGCATACCCCTGGACATTATGGGCAATTTAGCATGGCCAGTCCACCCTAACCTACACATCCCTGGCACTATGGGGCAATTTAGCACAGCCAATCCACCCTAACCTGCACATCCCTGGACACTATGGGGCAATTAAACATGGTCAATCCACCCTAACCTGCACACCCCTGGACATTATGGGCAATTTAGCATGGCCAGTCCACCCTAACCTACACATCCCTGGGCATTATGGGCAATTTAGCACAGCCAATCCACCCTAACCTGCACATCCCTGGACACTATGGGGCAATTAAACATGGTCAATCCACCCTAACCTGCATACCCCTGGACATTATGGGCAATTTAGCATGGCCAGTCCACCCTAACCTACACATCCCTGGGCATTATGGGCAATTTAGCACAGCCAATCCACCCTAACCTGCACATCCCCATATGGAGGATAGTGGGCTAGTGTAGATTAGGTGGGCTTGGATCGGCGCAACATCGAGGGCCGAAGGGCCTGTACTGCGCTGTATTCTTCTATCTTCTATGTTCTATGTTCAAATCCCCTCGCAAGCTCCTGCCAATTCCTTGAAATCTTTGCCTCCTGATTAATGACCACTCTGTAAAGGGGAAATGGTCCAGAGAGTCACAGAATCAGTACAGTTTGGAATCAGGCCATCCGGCCCATCGAGACCACACCAACTCTCTGAAGAGCATCCCACCTAGACCTACCACCAAACAAACCCACAGCCCAACCCTATCCCAGTAACCCTGCATTTCCAGTGGCCAGTCCACCCTAACCTGCACGTCCCTGGACACAATGGGACAATTTAGCACGGCCAATCCACCCTAACCTGCACATCCCTGGGCACTATGGGACAACGTAGCACGGCCAATCCACCCTAATCCAAGCAGGGAGGATGTGCAAACTCCACACAAACAGTCACCTGAGGATGGAATCGAACCCAGGTCTCTGGTGGTGTGCAACAGCAGTGCTACCCATAGTGCCACCGTACAACCTTTTGAGAGCATCTATCAGCTCACCTCCTCAACCACAACCTGCCAGCATATGGTTGTGCGACATTTTAACCATCAGAGTAACAAGAATGCTCCACTTGGCTTCAGGAACCGATGTTCCCTTTAGCTTATTTTGCCCTGGCCACTGCAATGTGTTGCAGTTTAAGTTGGTTAAGTCCAGGGTGCTATAACACCATCCGTGCAACACCTTGGTGGGAACATTGGTCAGGACGCTTGGTTAGAAAGATGGAGGGCGAAACCAGCGTGACTTTTACTCCATGATTACAGTCCAGAGAGACTCCGACTGGATAGTCCACCGTGTTGAGGAGAAACCTCTTCACCCAGAGAGTGGTGGGTGTGTGGAATGCTCTGCCCCAGAAGGCTGTGGAAGCCAAGTCTCTGGATACTTTCAACAAAGAGATGGATAGGGCTCTTAAAGATAGTGGAATCATGGGTTATGGGGATAAAGCAGGTACAGGATACTGATTGTGGATAATCAGCCATGATCATAATGGATGGTGGTGCTGGCTCGAAGGGCCGAATGGCCTACTCTTGCACCTATTGTTTATTGTCTATTGATTGTGCAGGAAGAATCCTATTCAGACTGAGAACCGGCCCATTGACATTACGCTCACTCCTGAAGGATTGTCACTGTATGGACCAGACCAAACTCCCTCAAAATATAATAAGAAGGTAGCCTAGACTCTAACTTTTTCTTATTTGTAAAGGTAACTGTGTTCCTGATGCAATGCAACTGGTCAAACTAATCGACGTTCAGCAAAACACAATTTATTCAAGCACTATTGTTAAAATACAACAAGAGAAAGAGGGACTTGGATTAACTTAGCTCGACAGGAAAACTTAACAGCATAATAGATTGTTTTACTACTAAACCCCAATAACTGTTCCAATATCGTAACATCCCATACATACATCCTTTGGCAAAAGGCAAATTCAGAAAACAGATTCTCTTTGTCGCAGGCAGAGATCCCAGGTGTTTGGCTGTAACTGAGAGAAGGAGAAAAAAAAACTTCCACCTCTTCAAGACCCCAACAACAACTGCCGAATGCGAAAACTGAAGATCCTGGTTCTGTGTTTGGGAACTTGACAACACCCAGCCAGGCTGCTTCTATTGTTTCAACTTTTAAACAAAACCACCTCCCACCCCTCCTCCCTCCAAGGCCTCACAACCTGTTTCCTTCACTGACTTTCCAACTAGACAGCTCATCACCTCAGTCATAAAACCTCTCTTGAAATGAAAAGGACAAGGTATCCTCTTAAACAACAGCATTGTCACATTACTTTGTGGGCGGCACGGTGGCACAGTGGTTAGCACTGCTGCCTCACAGCGCCAGAGACCCG
>NC_057754.1:5371552-5379788 GCF_004010195.1 Chiloscyllium plagiosum
GTGTGGACTTGTTGGGCCGAAGGGCCTGTTTCCACACTGTAAAGTAATCTAATCTAATCTACTTGGGCGCGGTGTCTCCAGAAGAAAAGTCAGTGGGGGGGCGGGGGGGGCGATGAGAAAGACTACAGATAAAAAAGCAATACTTTCTAATCAATGGTCTATGATGTGTTCATACCCAGAGCCAAAGGAGGTGCTGAGAAAGATGTAGAGCTAAAGAAAGACGAGATTCCACTACAAGAGACGCACATGTCAAAGATGGAGCAGACCATTTAACCAAAGAAGGCATGGTCTCAATAACTCAGCAGCTCTCTCAAATGGCAACTGATATTCTGTAATGTCCCAGAGGGAAAACTAAACTAGTATCACTTGGAGATGAACGTACTGTCATTTGAGGTTAAAAAAGACTAGTCAGACTACAGTGTGTCATCCGCAAGTTTTGCTGGTATTTCCTTCATTCACATTTTCATGTTGTGTTGGATTCTCAACTGGAAAGATTTCTGCTGCTAAATAATAAGGTGATTGATTCGCAGCCGTCACAAATCTAAAACACAGGAAATGAATTTTGCAGAATCTGATGTTTGGATATTAAAGCACTGGGTTTACATTGGCCTGGAGACCGGGATTACCTTTCAGTTTCCCCGCACCATGTAGGCTCCAACTCTGCAGCGTAGATCATTTGCACTGACAGATTTCCTGGCCAGCAGTCAGCCTGATTGGGCAGGCTTGGCTTCCAACTGGGGAGGGAGTGTTCTAGAGAAGCCCACACGACAAGACGGGCCCCATCTGGCTGGGGGGGAGGGTGGCGCTGGTGGCTATGATCTCTGACTCCTTTGGTGGACGGTTCATGCATGGGTATTTGCTCAGGTTTGGTATTGTGGTGTTTTGCGGGGGGTGGTTTAGGAATCTTGGGTGGAAGGACATGTTCCTCTCCTGGCCCCAAAGCCGTTGTATAAAGATATTCCTTTATCTGTGTCTCATAAGCCGTGGTATAAGGATATTCTTTATTTTCCTGGCCTATAAACTGTCCTATAAAGATATTCCTTTATCTACAGGCCCCCAAGCTATGCTGTAAAGATATTTCATTTCCGTTGTAATTCTTGCACCATCTGTGTGCATGGCTGGCCCAGTCAGCATGTCCTTGGGGAATGGCTGATGAATCACCTTCTTGAAGCACTTCAGTCCATCTGAAAGACGTTCGCAATCCCAATCACCTTTCAAACAGCCGGGTTTCCCAAAACGGGAACTCCATTGCTGTCTGGAATTATGATCATGATTTGGAGATGGGCTATAAATTCTCCACAATCACCTGATGAAGGAGCGTCGCTCCGAAAGCTAGTGTGTTTCCAATTAAACCTGTTGGACTATAACCTGGTGTTGTGTGATTTTTAACTTTGGAATTATGATGCATTACACTTAGCTGAACACTTATCCCTGAATGTGGAGTGGGTGCTTGAGACTAACGATTCTGTTGCACAGGGTTTTAGGCACAAAGTTACAGTCTCCTCGCTCCCAGAGGTTTCTAAAAGACTTATTTAACTTATCGGTAATTTTCCAGGGCACTTTATCACAATCTTCACTGAGATTCTATCAGCGTTTATTCTGAAACAACTTTGAGGGCTTCACCTATTGAGTACGTCATCAAACCATACAGCATGGAAACAGACCCTTCAGTTCAACTTGTCCACATATCCTAAATTAATCTAGTCCCAACTGCCAGCATTTGGCCCATATCCTTCTGAACCCTTCCTATTCATGTACCCATCCAGATGCCTTTTAAATGTTGTCATTGTACCAATCTCCACCACTTCCTCTGGCAGCTCATTCCATTCATTCCCTCTGCGTGAAAATGTTGCCCCTCAGGTCCCTTTTAAATCTTGCCCCTCTTGCCTTAAACCTATACCTTCTAGTTTTGAACTCCCCGACCCTGGGAAAAAGACTGTGGCTATTCACCTTAGGCACACCCCTTTAAGGTCACCCCTCAGCCTCCGATGCTCCAGGGAAAATAACCCCAGCCTATTCAACCTTTCCTTTACAGCTCAAACCCTCCAATCCCGGCAACATCCTGTAAATCTGTAAAATCCTTTCAAGTTTCACAACATCCCTACTATAGCAGGGAGACCAGAATTGAATGCAGTATTCCAAAAGTGGCCAAACCAATGTCCTGTACAGCCGCAGCGTGATGTCCCAACTCCTATACTCGATGCACTGACCAAAGAAGGAAAGCATACCAAACACCTTCTTCACCACCCTGTCTACCTGCGACTCCACCTTCAATGAACTATGTATCCGCACCCCTATAGCTCTCTTTGTTCAGCAACACTCCCCAAGGCCCTACCGTTAGCCACGTAAGTTCTGCCCTGGTTTTGCCTTCTCAAAATGCGCTATGTTACTTTGTTGGATATTCCACAGCACCGACCAGAAGAAGGTGACTGTTTGGTTATCACCATCTTACTTGAGGACTGCAGGAGGTATGGGAGGAGGACAGGACTGAGCAAGGACCTAGACAGTGGAGGAGACACCTGCCTGCCTCTGGATCGGCTCTCTCCTCCTCTGGGTCACCTCTCCGGCAGACCGACGGTGTCATTACTGGCAATCTGTATGGCCTCTCGCTCCTGAAACACCGCGAGTCCCACAGCACACTCCTCACCTTCAAACGACTCGAGTATCGCTGGAGCCTTTCATTTTGCACTCATCAGGACAATTCACAAGAATACCCATGTAAAGCAACGCAATGTTTTATACTGTCTGAGAAGAGTCATAGAGTCATACTGCACGGAAATAGACCCTTCGGTTCAACTTGTCCATGCTGACCACACATCCTAAATTAATCCAGTCCCAATTGCCAGCATTTGACCCGTATTCCTCCAAACATTTGGTCCAAACAGGCCACACCAACCATAATCCCAGGCTAAACTAGACTCATTTACCTGTGTCTGGCACATATCCCTCTCAACTTTTCCGATTCATGCATTTAACCAAATGTCTTTTAAACGTTGTAAGTGTACCCACATCCACCACTTCCTCCAGAAATGCATTCCACACACGAACCTCCGCTACATTGCTCAGTTGAGTGCAGGATGGAGCCATTACGGACAATCTCACATAAAGCCGCAAATTCAAATCTAACCTGAGCCTTTGAGATGGGGCAGTCAGCCCCTTTCCTTTATATTGGCATCTCCGGCAAATGTCCTGATGCGTTCAAAACGAAAATCCTCGACGAAATGGGTCTCTCTTTCAGCAAATGTCCTCAAAGCAAGTGGGTGATGGAGCCGAGATATACCATTCCACCACATTGCAGCTGGTCAGTGCTATGCTTTCGCTTTTCGGTCTTGAATTCAAAGCAAAATCCAGTGTTGAAAATGGTCAAGCCTTCCTGAATCGATCACACTGCAACCATTTACTGCCAGATCCCATCTGTGGCCCAAATCAGCTCTCGTGATCTTTCTTAAAGGGGACATGGGGAGGCTACGCGTAGAGGTGGTACATTATTGCAAAACAGAGGGTCAATGCTGGTGCAGAACATTGGCACTTGGGGAATTACACACCGAACAGGACTTGTACAAGAAGACATAACACTGGCATAAAGAATATACATATTGTTATGGACCAGGCCAGACCCCCTCAGAACATTTCAAGAAAGGAGCCCGAACTCTAACTTTGCTAGTTGTTTTAAGCAAATGTAAAGTGAATATACCAGGAGGGTTGCATCTGGCACAACGACTCGCCTCAGGCAGAGTTTATTTGCAAGAAACACAAACAAAATACAGAATAACTTAACCTATCCAAAAACCCAACAGATTATCCTAACTTAATGATGCTGTTACAAATACTTGCAACAAACCTCAGAAACACCTCATTGCAAAAGAAAAAGGATAACTCCAACATAGGCTCTTTCAGGAGAGATATCAGAGAGAGGGAGGATCAGCATGGACCTGCTTCTCTGCGTCCAGCTGCTTCACAACGGACTGCCTGCTTTCAGTGAACAGCCAGACCAGTGAAGACCAAACCAAACCAAACCAGAGAAAGCTGAGCTGGGAGAACTGGCCACAACCCTTTCAATGTATAAGTGTTTTTTTTCAAAAACTTGAAAACATTCTCAAACAGTTCGTGGGCAGCACAGAGGCACAGTGGTTAGCACTGCTGCCTCACAGCGCCAGAGACCCGGGTTCAACTCCTGCCTCAGACGATTGTCTGTGTGGAGTTTGCATGTCCTCCATGTGTCTGTGTGGGTTTCCTCTGGGTGCTCCGGTTTCCTCCCACAGTCACAAAGATGTGCAGGTTAGGGTGGATTGGCCGTGCTAAATTGTCCCATAGTGTTAGGTGAAGGGGTAAATGTAGGGGAATGGGTCTGGGTGGGTTGCGGGTCGGTGTGGACTTGTTGGGCCGAAGGGCCTGTTTCCACACCGTAAGTAATCTAATCTAATCTAGTTCAACCAACACTTCTTGGAATTGCTTTTTTAATGACCTAGAGTCATAGGGATGTACAGCATGGAAACAAACTCTTCGGTCCAACCCGTCCATGCCGACCAGATACCCTAACCCAATCTAGTCCCACTTGCCAGCACCCAGCCCATATCCCTCCAAACCCTTCCTATTCATAAAACCATTCAAATGCCTTTTAAATGTTGCAATTGTACCACCACGTCCTCTGGCAGCTCATTCCATACACGTATCACCCTCTGCGTGAAAAAGTTGCCGCTTAGGTCCCTAATATCTCTGAAAAAAAAGCCAAGCACAGCATAACCTTGTTAAAGGAGCAATATTCTATTTTTGTCACATGTTTACGACTGGAATACAGAAAATTAATTTAATAAAGTACAGTTTGCCAAAACTGGTGTTTGTGTGCTGTGATCGACCCAATGTAGAGAAGGAGGTTACAGTTCAGCCAACATACCTCAATGTGCTGTATCTTGCAAGATGGAGTCTTAAGAAGGCTGAGGTCAAACAGCCAGACAGTATGGGAACAGACCCTTGGGTCCAACCCACCCACGCTGACCACATATCCTAGATTAATTAAGCTCCATTTGCCAGCATTTGGCCCACATCGCTCTAAACCCATCCTGTCCATTCAATTGCCTTTTCAATATTGCAATTGTACTCACCTCCTCTAGCAGCTCATGCCATACACATGTCACCTTCTGCGTGAAAATGTTACCCCTCAGGTCCTTTTTAAATCTTTCCCCTCTCACCTTGAACCTAATGCCCTCTAGTTTTGACTGTCCCAATTCTGGGGAAAACACCTTGGCTCCTCACTCTATCCACACCCCTCATGATTTTATAAACTCCTGTAAAGTCACCCCTCATTCTCCAATGGTCCAGGGAAGAAAAAGCCCTATCCTATTCAGTCTGGTGGCTAAGTGGTTAGCATCGCTGCCTCACAGCGCCAGGGACATGAATTTGATTCCACCCTCGGGCGACTGTCTGTGTGGAGTTTGCACATTCTCCCCGTGTCTGTGTGATCCGGTTTCCTCCGGGTGCTCCGGTTTCCTCCTACAGTCCAAAGATGTGCAGGTTATGGTGGATTGGCTGTGCTAAATTGCCCATAGTGTCTGGCGATGTGCAGGCTATGTGGGTTACCAATGAGAAAAGTCAAGGGATAGGGTATGACTGGTTGGGATGCTTTTTTGGAGGGTCGGTTTCGACCTAATGGGCTGAATGGCCTGCTTCTATACTATAAGGATTCAATTCAGCTCTCCCTTATAGATCAAACCCTCCAATCTCAGCAACTTCCTTATAAATCTTTCCTGCACCCTTTCAAGTTGAACAACATCTTTCCTGTAGCAGGGAGACCAGAACTGAATGCAGTATTCCAAAAGTGGTCTAACCAATGTCCTGTACAGCCACAACATGACCTCCCAACTCCTATACTCAACGCACTGAACAATAAAGGCAAGAATACCAAATGCCTTCTTCACCACCCTGTCTACCTGCAACTCCACTTTCAAGGTGTACATATCTAGAACAACCAGTATCACTGAAAATATGAAACAAAGAACACAAATACTGATCAGGTTTGTCCAGGGATGTGCAGGTTAGCGTGGATTGGCCGTGCTAAATTGTCCCATAGTGCCCAGGGATGTGCAGGTTATGGTGGATTGGCCGGGCTAAATTGTCCCAAAGTGCCAGGGATGTGCAGGTTAGGGTGGATTGGAAATGCTAAATTGTCCCATAGTGTCCAGAAATGTGCAGGTAAGGGTGGATTGGCTGTGCTAAATTGTCCCATAGTACCTGGGGATGTGCAGGTTAGGGTGGATTGGCCGTGCTAAATTGTCTCATCGTGTCCAGGGTGTGTAGGTTAGCGTGGATTGGCTGTGCTAAATTGTCCCATAGTGCCCAGGTATGTGCAGGTTAGGGTGGATTGGCCGTGCTACATTGTCCCATAGTGCCCAGAGGTCTATAGGTTAGGGTGGATTGGCCATGCTAAATTGCCCCATAGTGTCCAGGGATGTGCAGGTTAGGGTGGGTAAGCCACAGCAAATACAGGATGGGTGGGTAGCCTGGCTGGGATGTTCTTCACAGTGTTGATGTGGACTAGTTGGGCCAAATGGCCTGTTTCCACAGTGGAATAATTCTATGATGTTATGAGGGATTAGATTCTTCAGACAAACAATTAAACGCCATTGGTGTATAAGCCCACAAATTAAATCTGTAGTCTATATAAACATCCCTCTGACACAGACAGACAAAGCAGTATTGGTTATGGGTGGAGGAAAATCAAGAAGGCAGTTCAGTGGTTCCTACTCACAGGTTACACTGATGCTGTTCTGAACATCTTTCTCTCGATGGTTCCCCTGGTTTGCAAGAGAGACAAGGTGGCTGGTTTGTATTTTGTTCTTTGTGCTCCATTTGCCTTTCCATGCCTTTGAGCATTAAGGCATTGTGGGATATGTTAGCTACATCATCTTGTCCAACGTAGAACGCTGCATGTGTGCAATAAATCAAATTGTGCCCTCCGCTCCCTACCTCCTGGTTCCCTCCTGTTTTATGGGCGAGATTGATGGACCAAACCGTAAAAGTTTGCCCTTAAAAGGGCTTACAATTAAAAGGCACAGCTTACAAGAACTGCGGAAGGAAAGATGAACTGGTATTCTTCGGGTTTTAAATTGCTTCAGGGTTTTGACTGCAGAGAACAGAGAGACAGCCTCTGGGCTGGGTGTAGATGTAATCACACGTAGTTCCCATCCCCAAGCTGTTCCGTTATTGGCTGGCAAAAGGCTTTTGGATTTTGTCACCAGTAACTGGCCAGTAGTCCATAGACCAATAAACCTCTTGCTACCACTCTGAACTGCATCTGTACACACACTCCACAACTCCAGTTTGTTTACAATCCAAATGCCAATTATGCTTGTTTGAACAATGTGAGCCATGAGAATCAGATCACTTGCTTTACAAAACATACAGCAATTCTTTCAAACTCTACTCTTAAAAGCGGTCCTTCTCTTCCAGTTCAGAAAGCACAAAAATAGACACAATCTCTGCAGAACTTCCAACCAGGTTTCAATCTCGCTCGCGACAGTGAGACAACAATTTGCCATGCTATTAGTTTGCTATTATGACCTAATCTCACCTCATTCAGCTTCCCACTCTCCCGTCTACCAGATAGAAACTAGATGTTGAGATTTCCCAATGTGATAATCTAAGCTTGGAATCTGGCTGTATGGTTCTTCGGTCTAAATGATTTGGATGAGAATATGATTAGATTACTTACAGTGTGGAAACAGGCTCTTCGGCCCAACAAGTCCACACCGACCCTCCGAAGAGCAACCCACCGAGATCCATTCCCCTACACCTAACACTACAGGCAATTTAGCACAGCCAGTTCACCTAAGCTGCACATTTTTGGACTGTGGGAGGAAACCAGAGCACCCGGAGGAAACCCACGCAGACAATGTGCAAACTCCACACAGACAGTTGCCTGAGACGGGAATTGAACTCGGGTCTCTGGCGCTGTGAGACAGCAGTGCTAACCACCGTGCCACCATGCCGCATGGACAGTCCAGGCACCGTCTTCAAATGACTGACCTCCCACCCTCTCTCTCTCTCCCCACACTTTCCCTGGAGTACTCCACAGGGGTGAACCCTAAACCCACCTTTCCCAGATAAGCTCTCCAACATTGTCCTGTATAAGGCAAAGGTGGAACATGTGTGTGTGTGTGTATGTGTGTGTGTGTCGGAGTGTGCGTGTGTGTGTATGTCTGTGTCTGTGTGTGTGTCTGTGTGTGTGTGTGTGTGTGTG
>NC_057754.1:5381780-5424884 GCF_004010195.1 Chiloscyllium plagiosum
GGGGGGTCGGAGGGGGGGGGGGGAGGGGGGGGGGGGCGGGGTGGGAGCAGACAGGGTTGGGGTTGTGGGCGGGAGCGGATCGGGGGACGGGGTCTCATGCACAGTGTGCTTTTGCCCAGTCTCCTGAAAGGGGACCAGACTTCGCAGAAAACTCCTGAGCCCCAGAGGAAAACCGAATAATCAATTATCCGAATGAAATAGTGCCCGCCCGGATAATCGAGGTTCCTCTGTACAAGTACTTTACTGAAACTGTAGGGTCTGAGTTATAAAGAGAGGCTGGATAAACTGGGACTACTTTCCCTGGCGTGTAGGAGGTCGAGGGGGTGACCTTATAGAGGTTTATAAGATCATGGGAGGCATAGATAAGGTAGATAGCCAAGGCCTTTTCCCCAGGGTAGGGGAGTATAAAACTAGAGGGAATACGTTTAAGGTGAGAGGGGAGATGTACAAGACTCCTGAGGGGCAATTTCTTCACACAGAGGGTGGTGAGTGTCTGGAACAGGCTGCCAGAGGTAGTGGTGGAGGTGGGTACAGTTTTGTCATTTAAGAAACATTCGGACAGGTACATGGATGGGATGGGACAGCAGGTCAGACAGCATCCGAGGAGCAGGAAATTCGACGTTTTGGGCAAAGGCCCTTCATCAGGACCTCTATAAGGTCACCCCTCTCAACCTCCAACACTCCAGGCAAAGAATTCCCAGCTTACCCAGGGCTTTTGCCCGAAACGTCGAATTTCCTGCTCCTCGGATGCTGCCTGACCTGCTGTGCTTTTCCAGCACCACTCTGATCTTGACTATGATGTCCAGCCGATGTAGCTTTGCCTGCGTGCATGGGATAGCTATGGAGGGATATGGACCAAACACAGAGCAAATAGTTTAAATTGTGAAAACTCTGCAGCATGGACAAGTTGGACTGAAGGGGCCTGTCTCCATGCTGTAGACCTCTATGATTCTGTGAGTGTGTCTACAAATCGCACTTTGTGAAAGAGACAACAGGAGGAACTAACAAGTTTCAGTAAGTCAATGGTCAATGGCAACTATTTAACAGCCAAATAGATTGCAGGAGAAGTGGATGCTGGTAAAAAGTTTTACAATTTGTACATCCTTCTGGATCGTGTGGACGGACCCTCAATCTCTTGTTCTTATTTAATTCATTTGAGGGATATGGGTTGGCCAGCATTTCTTGCCCGTCCCTAGTTGCCCCCTTGAGAAGGTGGTGGTGACCTGCCTTCCTGAAGCGCTGCAGCCCACCTGCTGTGAGCTGACCCACAATGCCCTGAGGGAGGGAATCCCAAGATTCTGACCCAGGACAGCAAAGGAATGGCCGATATATTCCCAAGTTGGGATGGGGAGTGGAGGGAAACCCGAAAGTGGTGGTGTTCCCGTGAATCTGCTGCCCCTGTCCTCCTAGATGGAAGTAGTCGTGGGTTTGGAAGGTGCTGTCCAAGGAGCCTCGGGGAGTTGCTGCAGTGCACCTTGTAGATGGTACATACTGCTGTGACTGATGTCAGTGGTGGAGGGAGTGGACACAAGTGGAAAAAATGCCAATTATTATAATTTGATTTGAAATGCTTCTAAAAAGACAGAGGGTTGCTGCGTACACCACTGCTAGAGAAAACTGAGAAGACTGTACCCCCTAATTATAAGGGACTGTTTAACCAGACTTTTCAAATGTTGATGACTAATATAACATTGAGCAATAAACTCACCCAAGCCCCCACCAACCGCAACTCCGTGGCCTTCCTTTCGCAGTGTTTAGACTTGTTCAACCAGGTTAGAGAGAAAAAGCAAGGTCTGTTATCACCAGCTTAAACATTACTTAAATTTATGGATTAATGATCAGTTCAGCCCCAAAGGCATTCCATCTCTGCTACAGCCTCTCCGTCAGTGTCATGATCTCTCCCTCAGCCACAGTCCTTCTCCTTCAGTGCTGCCATCTCTGAGCCGCAGCCATGGGGTTCGAAGATATCCTGGAGGATGTCGGAAGTATGGGGAAGTTCCAAATCATCCACATTTTGTTGCTGGTGTTGCCATCGTTTCTCTCACCTAGTCACAACCTGCTTCAGAACTTCGTGGCTGTTGTTCCTGATCATCACTGCAGGATCCCTTTGGAAGTGAATGACTCGAGGTACGCCAATGTCACGGGGAGGCTGCAGACGGAGGAACTTCTCCGGGTTTTCATCCCTCTGGACCAGGACCAACAGCCGGAGAAATGCCTGATGTACTCCTCACCTCAATGGCACCTTCTGGATCTCAACGGGACGCACGCAAACGTGACTGAGTACCACACGCAGAAGTGCACTGACGGGTGGACCTATGACAACTCTAAGTTCAAAGCCACAATTGTCACAGAGGTAACCCCTAAGGATTTCTATCTATTGAAGGTTTCAATGCCATTGAATATGTTGTGAAATGGAACGAAGGGGTTTATCTGAGTGTGTACACACCTTTTCTTGCTGAGGGGTTTTTAACTCAACCAGCGGGTAGTGTTTGCAGGAGATGGACCACAGATAAAGGTGTGCCTTTGTTTAGTCTGAAGGGCAAAGTGATTCCTGATAAAGGAGTGAAGTCTCAATGCTTATTTTTCGTCCTACATTACCTCATCTCATTTCGGTAAAACAAACAAAGACAGGACTCATACAATTAAAAGGTCCTTGGGTAAGGTTGTAGAACAGAGAGAGATTAGATTAGATTACATTACAGTGTGGAAACAGGCCCTTCGGCCCAACAAGTCCACACCGACCCGCAACCCACCCATACCCCTACATTTACCCCTTACCTAACAAACGTGCAAACTCCACACAGTCAGTCGCCTGAGGCGGGAATTGAACCCGGGTCTCTGGCGCTGTGAGGCAGCAGTGCTGACCACTGCGCCACCATGCCGCCCACGATTTAGGGCTTCAGCTACATACTTTTCTGGTGTTTGCTTCACATGTGAACAGGCTAGTCAGGAAGGCATTTAGCACGCTTGCCTTCATTACTGAGGCCTTTGAGTATAGAAGTTGGGATGCAATATTGAGGATGGACAGGACATTGGTGAGGCCCCTTCTGGAATACTGTGTCCAGATCTGGTCACCCTTTTACAGGAAAGATATTATTGAAGTCTTAGGTGCATTAGTCAGAGGGAAATGGTCTGGGTGGGTAACTCTTCGGAGGGTTGGTGTGGACTTGTTGGGCTGAAGGGCCTGTTTCCACACTGTAGGTAATCTAATCTAAACTGGAGAGGGTTCAGAGAGCTTTACCGGGATGTTGCCGGGTACGGAGGGTTTGAGTCATAAGGAGAGGCTGGATAGGCTGGGACTTTTTTCACTGGAGTATAGGAGGTTGCGGGGTGAACTTATTGAGATTAATAAAATCATGACAACTATAGATGAGTGACAAGTATCTTTTCCCTATGGTGGGGAGGGTTTTACGACCAGGGGGCCGCATTTTTAAGGTGAGAGGAGAAAGATTTTAAAAAGACCTAAGGGGAACTTTTTTTTGACACAGAGAGTAATTTGTGTGAGGTAAAGTTGCAACATTTAAAAAACATTTGTATAAGTACATGAATAGGGAAGGTATATGGGCCAGGAGCAGGCAGGTGGGACTAGTTTAGTTTGGGAATATGCTCGGCACGGACTGGTTGGGCCGAAGGGTCTGTTTTCATGCTGTATGGCTCTATGATTCAATGAGTGACAGCAAATGAACATACAAATAAGGAACACTTGGAGGCCATTTGACCCCTTCAAGGTAACCTACCATTTAATAAGAACGCAGCGGATCTGGTTATAACCAAATTCATACTCCTATCTCCTCCTGATAAAATTCCACCCTCTTGCTTTCCGAGAATCGGTACATTCCTACCTTAAAAATATTCAGAGGTTCTGCTTCTACTGTCTTTGGATGAGAAGAGATGTGAAGGTGCATGATGAATCTGTGAGAAATTTCTTTACCTCCATGTGTAAAACATGACAGGGTTCAGAAAAGATTTACAAGGATAATGCCAAGGTTAGAGGGCTTGAGCTGTAGGGAGAGGCTGAATAGACTGGCACTGTTTTCCCTGGAGTGTTGGAGGCTGAGGGGTGACCTTATAGAGATTTACAGATAGGGTGAATAGGCAAAGTCTTTTCCCTGGGATGGGTGAGTCCGAAGCTAGACGGCATAGATTTAGGGTGAGAGGGGAAAGATTCTAAAGGGATAGAAGGGGCAACTTTTTCACGCAGAGGGTGGTGCATGTATGGAATGATCTGCCAGAGGAAGTGGTGGAAGCTGGTACAATGTCAACATTTAAAAGGCATCTGGATGGGTATATGAATAGCAAGGATTTAAAGGGATATGGGCCAAGTGCTGGCAAATGGGACTAGGTTAATTTAGAGTATCTGGTCAGCATGGACAAGTTGGACCGAAGGGTATATTTCCATGCTGTACAGTTCTGTGACTCTATCTCCGTCTTAAAAGGGCCTCTCCTTACTTTGAAACAGTGACTCCTGGTTATTGATCCTCCCATAGCGGACAACATCCTTGCCACATCTTCCTCATCAGGATCTTAAATGTTTCACTCAAAACACCTTTTATTCCTCTTAGGTCTGGCAAATGCAAGTCTGTCAAGTCTTTCCTCATAAGACAACTTGCTCGGTCAAGGTTAATAAACCTTTACTGGACATCTTCCAAAGCATCAACAATTCTTCCATTAGTCAGAGCTGAAAATGTGTTGCTGGAAAAGCGCAGCAGATCAGGCAGCATCCAGGGAACAGGAGAATCGACGTTTCGGGCATAAGCCCTTCTTCAGGAATGATGCCCGAAACGTCGATTCTCCTGCTCCCTGGATGCTGCCTGACCTGCTGCGCTTTTCCAGCAACACATTTTCAGCTCTGATCTCCAGCATCTGCAGACCTCACTTTCTCCTTCCGTTAGTCAGGTGACCAATACTGTAAATAGATGGGGTCTTCCCCATATAAGTGAAACATGACCTCCTTATTTTTGTATTTCATTTCCCTTGTAATAAAATACTTGCATTCTATAAACTTTCCTAATTACTAGTACCTGCATTGCAGCCTTTTGTGATTCCCCTGCTCCTTAGAGCGCTGAAATCTCTTACATGCGTCTTTTTAGTCGCCTTGCTAAAATGGACACTTTCGCATTTTGTCACATTATTCTTTAGAACAAAGAAAATTTCCAGCCCAGGAACAGGCCCTTCGACCCTCCAAGCCTGAGCCAATCCAAACGTACTGTCTAAACCAGTCGGTCATTTCCTAAGCATCTGTATCCCTCTGCTCCCCACCTACTCATGCATCTGTCCAGACGCATCTTAAATGAATCCACCGTGCCTGCCTCTACCACGTCTGCTGGCAACGCGTTCCAGACACCTACCACCCTCTGTGTGAAGTACTTGCCGCGTGTATCCCCCTTAAACTTTTCACCTCTCACCTTGAACGCGTGACCCCTCGTTATTGAACCCCTCACCATGGGAAAAAGCTTCTCTCTATCCACCCTGTCTATACCCTTCGTGGTTTTGTAAACCTCAATCAGGTCCCCCCTCAATCTCCTTTTTTCTATTGAAAATAAACCTAACCTACTCAACCTCTCTTCACAGCTAGCCCTTTCCATACCAGGCAACATCCTCGTTAACCTTCTCTGCACCCTCTCCAAAGCGTCCACACCCTTTTGGTAATGCGGCGACCAGAACTTTACACAGTATTCTAAATGCGGCCGAACCAAAGTCTTGTACAATTTTAACATGACTTGCCAACTCTTATACTCAATACCTCGTCCGATGAAGGCAAGCATACCATATGCCTTCTTGACCACTCTATCCACCTGTGCAGCAACCTTCAGGGTACAATGGACCTGCACTCCCAGATCTCTCTGCCCATCAACTTTGCCCAAGGCTCTTCCATTCATTGTATAATTCGCTCTAGAATTAGACTTGCCTAAATGCATCACCTCACATTTGTCTGGATTGGAAGCCATCTGCCACTTTTCCGCCCAACTCTCCAGTCTATGTATATCCTCCTGTATTCTCTGACAGTCCCTTATGCTTTCTGCCACTCCTCCAATCTTTGTGTCATCTGCAAACTTGCTGACCATACCAACAGTGCCCTCTTCTAAATCATTTATATATGTATATCACAAACAACAGTGGCCCCAATACTGATCTCTGTGGAACACCACTGGTCACCTTTCGCCATTTCGAGAAACTCCCTTCAACTACTACTCTCTGTCTCCTGTTGCTCAACCAGTTCCTTATCCACCTGCACGCCATGTGACTTCACTTTCTCCATTAGTCCACAATGGGGAACCTTATCAAACGTCTTACTAAAGTCCATGTTTATGAAATCAACAGCCCTTCCTTCATCTAACAACTTGGTCACTTCCTCGAAGAAATCTATCAAGTTGGTAAGGCATGATCTCCCCCTCACAAAACCATGTTGCCCAACACCGATCAGCTCATTCCTTTCCAAATAGAAATAGATCCTATCTCTCAGTAACCTCTCCAGCAACTTCCCCACCACCGACGTCAGGCTCACTGGTGTGTAGTTACCCGGAGTATCCCTACTACCCTTTTTGTACAGGGGGGACAACATGAGCAACTTTCCAGTCCTCTAATTTTTGCCCCTCACTTATAGAGTCATACAGCACGGAAACAGATCCTTCGGTCCAACCAGTCTATAATCCTAAACTAAACTAGTCCTACCTGCCTGCTCCCGGCCCATTCATGCACTTATCCAAACCTTTCCCATTCATGCACTTATCCAAACCTCTCTATAAACAGTGTGTGCACCACTTCCTCAGGAAGTTCACTCCACACGCGGACCACCCTCTGTGCAAAACAAAATTGCCCCTTGTGTCTTTTTTAAATCCCTCTCCTCTTACCCTAAAACTGTGCCCACTGTGTCTTGAAACCCCTTATCCTAAAGTAAAGACAACTGCCCATTAACCCTATCTGTGTCCCTCATGGCTCAATGGTTAGCACTGCTGCCTCATGGCACCAGACACCCGGGTTCAATCCAAGCCTTGGGCAATTGCCTGTGTGGAATTTGCACGTTCTCCCTGTGTCTAGGTGCTTGGTTTCCTCCCACAGTCTAATAATGCGCAGGTTAGGTGGATTCGCCATGGGAAATGCCATTCCAGGGATGGGGTAGCAGGGTGGGTCTGGATGGGATGCTCTGTGTGGACTCGATGGGCCAAACGGCCTACTTCCACACTGTAGGGTTTCTATAAGTGAGGTACAAATCTTAGATATAAAAGAGGAATTAAGAGAAAATTAATGGCATTACATTACAGGGTTTAAAGAATAAGTTAGAAATAAGACATAGTTACAGGATTGACATTACAGTCAGAACAACAAATTGCAAATAAACACTACAGTGCAGCAGCTCAACATGTGATGTGACCGCCCGCACTAGAGCCAGGTCCAGTAATTGTCCCCGCTCCACTCCAAGCCTGCAGTCCGCTCCGCACCAACTCTCAGCTGTTCCAAGGTAAGTTCCAGGACTGCTTCCCCCTTGCTTCCCACTGTCCTGGGGCTGCTTCCCCGCCTCTATAACCCCCCCCCACCTCCACCGGTGCTCCGGGATTCGCCTCCGGGGCTCGCCAGCTCCTCCATTCCCCTGCCACAGAAGGGGGAAGGAACAGAAGAGAAAAGAAGAAAGAAAAAGAACGCTCAGAGCAGAGGACTACTTACTCTGCCACCAGCTGGCTTTCGATCTCGGGGAGCCCTTCCTGCTCATGATGTTGGATGGCGCATTGGGAATGCTGATGGTCACGCCGATTGGTTGTTGTCACGTGTACCAAGATACGGCGTGCTGTCCAGGTAAATCACGTCACACAGACTGCATCGGGGTAGCAGAACAGAGTGCAGGACACGGTGTCACAGCCAAAGGGAGGTGCAGGGTCAGCGAGATCAGAACTAACATTCGGGAGGTCGATTCAGAAGTCTGATAACCTCGTGGGGAAGAAGCTGTTCTTGAATCTGTTAGTAAGTGTTTACAAACCCTTATCCATTCCGCCTGACGGAAAAGGTGGGAGGGATTATAACCGGGGTGGGAGGAGTCTTTGATGATGTCGGCAGTGGGAAGTGTGGATGGAGTCAGTGGATGGAAGGTTGGTTTGTGTGATAGACTGGGCTGTATTCACAGCTCTCTGTAGTTTCTTAGAGTCCTGGGCAGAGCAGTTGCCGTACCAAGCTGTGATGCATCCTGAAAGGGTACTTTCTATGGTGCATCTATAAAAATCAGTCAGAGTTCTTGTGGGCATGCCGAAGTTCCTTAGCCTCCTGAGGAAAGTAGAGGCGTCGGTGCTTGGTCAGTAATTTGATCTCCGCGTGCCAATTTTGCAATGCCAAACTCTGCAAAAAAAAAGGATTTGCAGACAATAGGCAGAAAACTGCTGAATGAAATTGTCAGCATTCCTGCCACATCTCTGAGTTAAGGACACCTTGGAGATTTCCCATCACAATGCAGTAGCCAACATTTGGCTGTTGGGGCTGGGATGAGTATCTAACCTCCTGATTTTCCACTCCATACGTCCCCCCCAACAACCAACTGTCCTATTTGTGTAGGCCTTATAAAACTCACCTCTGTGTGTGTGTGTGTGTGTGTCTCTGTGTGCTTGTGTCTCTGTATGTCTGTGCCTGTGTCTGCCTGTGTGTGCGCGCGAGTGTGTGTATGCATGTGTGAGTGTGTGTTTATGTGATCATGCGAGTGTGTGTGTATGAGAGACTGGGTGTATGTTTGTGTGTGAGTGTGTGTGTCGATCTGTGTGTGTGTATGTGTCAGTCTGGGTGTATTTGTGTGTGTGTGTGCGTCAGGCTGTGTGTGTGTCAGGCTGTGTGTGTGTCTGTGTCTGCGCATGTGTCAGTCTGTGTGTTGTTGTGTGTGCATGTTTGTGTGCGCATGTCTGTGTGTGATAGTGTGCAGTGACCTTTACACTATCCTAAAAATTGCTGAGGAAACAAGAGCTTTTTGCTCCTTGATAATGAAACAAAACTGCCAAGACCTACATAATGATCAGTTCTGAGCTCACTGGGTCAGCATGAGTGTGGTCAAAACAATCTTTAACCTGTCAAAGAAACAGAAATTCTACTTAAATCCACAATGAATAATCCATCCCCCACTGAACACCTAGAAATCATTGCACAGCAGTGGAGTGAGTAAGCCATATTGTCATAGACTAAGGGGATGTCAACACTATAACATAGAATCTTTTTCATTCCCTGGTGAATTAATTCTCATTTGTTGGAGTTACAAGATGGAAAAATAAAATCACCCTGCACATTCTTGAAAACCCCAGAGAATATGGGCCTAAAGTGCTCAAGCTCTTCCCAAGACAAACCTTCTCATCCCTCACATCAACTGAGTGAACCTTCTCTGAACTGTCTCTAACTGAATTACATCTCTCCTCAAGTAAGGAGACCAAACCTGTCCTCAATACGCCAGGTGTGGACTCATTAATGCCTTGTACAGATGCAGCAACACTTCCCTATTTTTATACTCCATTCCTTTAGCAATAATGGAGGGATTCTATGAAATAAAAAAAAAGTGAAAAGCTCAGCAGTCTTGCTTAAGCGCTGAGCCATGCCTGGCCCAGACTTTCTGCAAGGGATCGATCTCCTCCTCTTTGGCCCACGTTCCACTCACTGGCTCAGTCTCGCCTACCCTCATCATCGGAGGAATCTCCATTGCCATGTTGGGCTTGTTCCCTGGATTTCAGACCACCAATATGACAATAACTATTCTTGTCATGACAGTGGGACCTTGTCTGCAACTGGAAATCCCTGAAGCGGATCACACAATCGATCTACATGGCCGGATTGCTGGTGGGAGCCATTGTCCTGGGCAGGCTTTCTGACAAGTAAGAGAGGCCGGGAGTATTGCGATGCCAAGCATTATGTCAACTCAGTGTGTTTTCCGGGGAGGCGATGGCCAAGCGGCATTTTTGCTGGAATTACGAATCTACTCTTGACCATAAATCCATTGTCAATTGCTGGGAAAAACCCATCTGGTTCACTAATGTCCCTTTAGGGAAGGAAACGGCCTTCCTTAACTGGTCTGGGCCTACACGTGACTCCAGACCCACAGCAACGTGGTTGACTCTTAACTGCCCCTCTGGCGGGGGGAATGGCTCAGTGGTTAGCACTGCTGCCTCACAGCACCAGGGACCCAGGTTCAATCCCATCCTCGGGCAACTGTCTGTGTTGAGTTTGCACGTTCTCCCCAGAGTCTGCATAGGGTTTCCTCTTACAATCCAAAGATGCGCAGGTTAGGGTGGATTGGCCGTGCTAAATTGTCCCATAGTGCCCAGGGATGTGCAGGCTTGGTGGATCAGCCATGGGAAATGCAGGGTTACAGGGTGGGTCTCTCTTCAGAGGGTCGGTGTGTGACTCAATGGACCGAATAGCCTGCTTCCACATCGTAGGGATTCTATAATGTAGTTGCGACAGCTCAGTGTTGACATACAGGTTGGAGAGAGCACGCATTTAAATGCAGACAAGCTATAAAAGTTCTGCACAACATCAATTAAAAGCTGAATTGAGCGGGTTCCAAACATTGACCATATCACCAGGCAGGTGAATGACTAACCCAAGACTATTTTGTAACAGTTAACCGCGTTGTTTTTTTTATTTTGAATTCATGTTTACTGGGTGCTTGTTACAGGTTCGGGAGGCGGACTTTCCTGCTGTGGTCCCATTTCCAGTTAGCTGTCTCCGGAACCTGTTCTGCGTTCGCCTCCTCCTATCCCTTATTTTGCTTTTGGAGGTTCCTCTGTGGAGTGGCACAGTCGGGGATCATACTCAATGCTTTCTCCCTCAGTAAGTGAAATGACGTGTACGTTTGTCAGCTCAAGCCCATTCCAACAGAACAGAATGTAATCGTCCGTCTTTGATGTTCAATAGCATGGCCATTTTTGAATCTCCCCAAGCGTTACCATTGTTCTGGAACGTAATCAAACCAACTGTTGAGGCCTGTTGTGGTAGCGTCCATACCTTGGGACCAGGAAATTGGGTTTGAGTCTTACCTGTTGCACAAGTATGTTGTAATACACCCAGACGAGTTAATTGAAAATAACTACACCAGCTATTATGAATGCTACGAGAGCAAGTAAGAGGCTGGGAGTTCTGTAGTGAGTAACGTCTCACCAATTCCCCCAAAAATCTGTCCATAACGCAGAGTTCTCAACATCTCAACAAGAGAATCAGATCCAGGCTTGTGCTGGATATTGTCCCCTTTATCCTTTAAGCAAGCTGCCCAGCTCCTTGTTCTCCCTCTCTTTCTCCCACTCATAAGGTCTCACTAACTTACAAAGGTTAAGAAGGTTTTTAGCATGAGATTAGATTAGATTCCCCTACAGTGTGGCAACAAGCCCTTCGGCCCAACCAGTCCACACTAACCCTCCGAAGAGTAACCCACCCAGATCCATTTCCCTCTGACTAATGCACCGAACGCTAGCACGCTTGCCTTCATTACTCAGACCTTTGAGTGGAGGAGTTGGGCCGTCATATTGAGGTTGTACAGGACATTGCTGAGGCCTCTTCGGGAGTACTGTGTCCCGTTCTGGTCCCCCTGTTATAGGAAGGATAGTATTAAGCTGGGGAGGGTTCAGAAAAGATTTACCAGGATGTTGCTGGAAATAGAGGGTTTGAGTTACAAGGAGAGGCCGAATAGGTTGGGAAGTTTTTTTCACCAGAGGTTGAGAGGTGACCGTATTGAGGTTTGTAAAATTATGACGGGTATAGATAAGGTAGATGGCAGGTGTCTGTTCCCTTGGGTGTGGGATTTCAAGACCAAGGCGCATATTTTTAAGGTGAGAGGAGACAGATTTAAAAAAGACAACTTGGAGAGTTTTTTTTTATACAAGAGAGTTGTTTGTGTGTGGAATGAACTTAAACCTCAATTCTAAACCTAAAACTAGTCCCCTGTGCCTGCACTTGGCTCATATCCCTCCAAGCCTTTCCTATCCACTACATATCCAAACGTCTTTTAAATGTTCTAACTGTACCTACATCTATCACTTCTTCTGGAAGTTCATTCCACATACAAACTCCCCCAGTTGTCTTTTTTAAATCTCTCTCCTCTCGCCTTACAAATGTGTGCCTTCGTCTTGAAATCCCCCATCCTATCCACTACATATCCTTCATAATTTTATAAACTTCAATAAGGTCACCTCTCAACCTTCCATGCTCCGGGGAAAAAAGTCCCAGCCTATTCAGCCTCTCCTTTTAACTCAAGCATACCCGGCAACATCCTGGTAAATCTTTTCTGAACCCTCTCCAGTTTCATAACTTCCTCCCTATAACTGGACGACCAGAACTGGGCACAGTATTCCAGAAGAAGCCTCACCAATGACCTCAACATGACGTCCCAGCTCCCTAAACTCAAAGGTTTGAGAAATGAAGGCAAAAATGCGAAACACCTTCTTAACCTTCATATGTTGTGGATTCCTTGGGCACTGGGGTATGGGATTAATGTCAACAGCATATGGTTCAGTTTGCAACTCCAGATGGGTTGAATTTGGGAACTGCCTCCTTGCCCTTACCCGTGGAAGGTATCATCGTTGTTGTGGGTTGGGTAGGCAAGTGAAGAACCTAAAGGAAGTTCCTTAAATGTGCTCTGATGAGGCTCATGATTTTCCAAATCAGTATTGGCAGAAGCTGCTCCGATTCGTTCAGTTTCTTCCACCTGTCTTTGTGCTTCTGCAGAGGTCGAATGGATCCCAACAAGATTTCGAACGCCTATTTCAATGCTGAGTGGTTTTCTTTACACCTTTGGTCAACTACACCTGGCTGGTTTAGCGTATGGAATCCAAGACTGGCGGTGGCTTCAGTTCACAGTGTCTCTACCTTACTTCATTTTCTTCCTTTACTCTTGGTACGTTCACATTCTACTGGTCTCCTTCACAGATTGCACCATCGATCAGTACATACGAGGGAAAGGTTAGGAGAGGTGGTGGAACTCACTCTGGTAGGATTCTGGGTAATCCAAGATGGAGGACGGGAGAAAATTGTGGCTGTGGCAGCTGCTCCTTTTCTGAGGTATTTTCAGTGTTGCAGCTGATTTTCTCGAACGCTTGGAGCAGTAATTGCCTTTTTATAAGCTGTTGCGTTGTTTTGGAATGTTGTAAATAAAAAGAGATCAAACAGCGGCATTTTAAAATGGTGAGAAAGAGTGAGGGAGAGAGAGAACAGCTACCAGGTACCAAGAAAGATCAGTGAACCTTCATAGCGGTCTGACCAGGCAGTGATCCTTCACAGCTGACTGCCTCTGCTGTTAGTTTCAAGCATCTTTGGACATTGGAGTTCTTCTAAGAAAAATAAACAGACAACAAAATTCACAGTTGATCTTGGAGAAATCTTTGTGGGGGAGCTCAAGGTAGAGGAACAGCTAAATGTTTTTTTAAAAAGTGTAACTTATTGTTTTTTGTTTGTAAATCTATAATTGGGAGTAGAGAAGGTGTTTTTGATTATATGTTTTATTGAGGTAGAGTCATAGAGTTATAGAGATGTACAGCACGGAAACAGACCCTTTGGTCCAACCCGTCCATGCCGACCAGATATCCCAACCCAATCTAGTCCCACCTACCAGCACCCGGCCCATATCCCTCCAAACCCTTCCTATTCATATACCCGTCCAGATGCCTCTTAAATGTTGCAATTGTACCAGCTTCCACCACTTCCTCTGGCAGCTCATTCCATACTCATACCACCCTCTGCGTGAAAAAGTCCCTGTAGCTCAGATCCTCCAACCCTGGCAACATCCTTGTAAATCTTTTCTGAACCCTTTCAAGTTTCACAACATCTTTCCAATAGGAAGGAGACTAGAACTGCACGCAATATTCCAAAAGTGGCCTAACCAATGTCCTGTACAGCCACAACATGACCTCCCAACTCCTGTACTCAATAATCTGACCAATAAAGGAAAGCATACCAAACGCCTTCTTCACTATCCTATCTACCTGCGACTCCACTTTCAAGGGGCTATGAACCTGCACTCCAAGGTCTCTTTGTTCAGCAACACTCCCTAGGACCTTACCATTCAGTGTATAAGTCCTGCTTTCCCAAAATGCAGCACCTCTGCATTTATCTGAATTAAAGTCCATCTGCCACTTCTCAGCTCATTGGTCCATCTGGTCAAGATCCTGTTGTATCTGTGTCTTGATTAAACTTTTTTTAACGTAAGTATTAAGTTATTCTAGGGCAGTGTTTTTAGAGCAGTAAGACTAGGCTATTTTCTGGGTCTGTAGATTGTTAAAGTGCAAGACGGCCTTTAGTAGAGTGATGTGGGAGATTATGGAGAGTTTCCACGTTCCTGATGATTATGTCTGCAGGAAATGTCTTTGGTTGCAAATCCTATCAGATCACATGGATTGTTTGGAGCAGCAGCCAGAGGCAGTGAGGGATTTACATGAGCTGACGGGTATGATGGATGGTACTTGCAGGAAGGTAGAAAAATCACAGATCCAGTCAGGTAGGTGGGTTTTCTTGAGGAAAGGTAAGAGAAGTAGGCAGGAGTCTCCTATGGCTATCCCTATCTCAAACAAGTACACAGGAACCTCAATTATCCAAACGAGATGGGCCGGCAGTATGTCACTCGCATAACTGATTATTCAGATAATCGATTTGACCTTAAACAAGGGAAGCCATACTGATCTAATGCTGGAGAGTTTGTTTAAATCTATAATTTTGAGGAGTTTGCTATTTAAACAATCTAATCTTTGTGTTCTGCAAATTGCAGGTTACACTGAGAAGGGCTAAACCCTTACCATCACATAAATATATGAAATCTCAGCATTAAGCAAGGTCCCGAACAGCTTCTACAATTGCAAGAGCATTTGTCAGTTTCTGCTGAACTCAGTGTCGCGATAGAAAGACATAAGTGCCACCTTGCGCATGTGTTTACTTTCCCTGTCATTTTTTTCATGAATGGTCCAGTAAAGTGACAGGAATAAAGCACTTACTTTTGCAAAGGGCTGTGTAACTAACCTTTACGTCAGAAATATCCAGTCGCTGATGCTTGTGGTGCTTGTGTACTTTTGATTTTTTGCCAGTGTTTTCACACGTTCTTCAGTACAGGTTGTCCAAATTCACTTTGATGTAATGTTTTTAACGGGGACCTTGAGATCTTGTTTGGATAATCCGAAATTCGGATTATCGGATAATCAAGGTACTACTGTATGCTGTTTTGGAAAATGTAGGGAATGATGGACTCTCAGGGGAATGTAGCACTGATACCCAGGTTTCTGGTAGTGACACTGATGCTACATAATGAGGGGCATGTCAGGAGCAAGTGACTGATTGTGATAGCGGACTCTCTAGTCAGAGGTACTGACATTTCTGCAGCTGACAATGAGGCATCAGAATGGTGTGTTACCTCCTGATGCCAGCATAAAGGGAACGTCAGAGAGGGCGCGGAGGGGAGAGAGACCAGCAGGAGATCGTTTACACATTAGGATTAATGACATGAGAAGAGGAAAGGACGAGATTCTGAAGAGAGAATATAAGAAATTGGGCAGGAATTTAAAAAGGAGGTCCTCGAGATTAGGAAGAACTGATTACTCCCGGTGCCATGAGGGTAGAAATAGGAGGTTGGAGCAGATGAAAGTGTGGCTGAGGAGCTGGTGCAGGGGAGAAGGATTCACATTTTTGGATCGTTGGAATCTCTTCCCAGACCTGTATAAGAAGGACAGGATTGGAAGGGGATTAATATACTGCTGGGGGATTTGCTATAACTGCTCGGGGGGATTTAAACCAGTATGGAGAGAGTGGGATGGGGAGGCCAGAGACATAGTGAGAAAAGAGATCAGTCTGAGGCTGGTACATTTGGGAAAAGGAGGTAAAATTGATAAATTAAACTGCATTTATTTCAATGCAAGAGGGCTGATAGGTAAGGCAGGGCATGGTTGGGAACATGGGACTGGGACATCATAGCGATTAGAGACGTGGCTCAGGGATGGACAGGACTGGCAGTTTAATGTTCCAGGGTATAGATGGATAGATAGGCAGGAAAGGAGAAGGAGTGCTTTTTCTGATTAGGGTTAACAATACGGCGAGTACTTAGGGAGGATATTCCTGGGAATATGTCCAGAGAAGTTATTTGGGTGGAACTGACAAGTAAGAAAGGGTGATCACCTTATTGAGATTGCACTATAGCTCCCCCCTCCCACCCCCACCCCCCAATAGTCAGCGGGAAATTGAGAAGCAAATTTGTAAGGAGTTCTCAGCTATCAGGAAGAATAATATGTGGTAATGGTAGGGGCTTTTAATTTTCCAAACATAGACTGGGACTGGCCTAGTGTTAAGGGCTTGGGTGGGGAGCAATTTCTTTTGTGTGTAAAACGTTTCTGATCCAGTAAGTGGATGTACCTACTAGAGAAGATGCAAAACTTGACCCACTCTTGGGAAATAACGCAGTGGAGGGAGCACTTTAGGGCCAGTGATCATAATTCTATTAGTCTTAAAATTGTTATTGGAAAGGATAGACCCGATCTAAAAGTTAAAGTTCTAAATTGGAGAAGGGCCAATTTTGATGGTGTTAGCCAAGAACCTTCAAGAGCTGACTGGGGGGGGGGGTGCGGATATTCGCACATAAAGGGACAGTTGGAAAATGGGATAACAAGAGTCCAAAGACAGTATGTTCCTGTTAGGGTGAAGAGCAAGGCTGGAAGGTGTAGGGAATGCTGGACGACGAGAGAAATTGAGGTATTGATCCAGGGAAAGAAGGAAGCATATGTCAGGCATATATCAAGTGAATCCCTGGATGAGTACAAGGGAATATACTTAAAAGGGAAATCAGTAGGGCAAAAAGAGGACATGAGATAGCTATGGCAAATAGGGTTAAGGAGAATCCAAAGGTCATTAAGGACAAAAGGGGAACTAAGGAGAGAATAGGGACCCTTAAAGATCAGGGTTGGAGGGATTGAGCTATGGGGAGATGCCTGGAGTTTTGGAGGCTGAGGGATGGACCTTCTAGAGATTTATAAAATCATGAGGGGCATGGATCGGGTGTATAGCCAAGGTCTTTTTTCCCAGGGTAAGGGAGTCCAAAACTAAAGGGCATAGGTTTAGGGTGAGAGGGGAAAGATTTAAAAGGGACCAAAGGGGGCAACATTTTCACGTAGAGGGTGGCGCGTGCATGGAATGAGCTGCCAGAGGAAGTGGTAGATGCAACATTTAAAAGGCATCTGGATGGGTACATGAATTGGAAGAGTTTAGAGGGATATGGGCCAATCTCTGGCAAATGGGAATAGATTGATTTAGAATATCTAATTGGCATGGACGAGTTGGACCAAAGGGTCTGTTTCTGCGCAGTACAGCTCCGTGACTCTATGACTCTTTGAGCTTGTTAGAGAGGTTAGGCAAGATGATTAAACAAACTAGTTAGTTAGAAAGGTTAGAAGAGATGGTTGAATTAAATAGTTAGACAAGTTAGACGAGATGGTGCGACTAACAAGCTAGTTAAGAAGGTTTGAGGGATGATGGAACTAACATTTATTGCCAATCCCTAGTTGCCCAGAGGACCAGTTAAGAGTCTACCACATGGCTGTGGGTCTGGAAACATATGTAGGCTAGACCAGGTAAAAGGGGAGCAGACTTCCTTCCTTAAAGAACATTAGTCAACCAGGTGAACTTTTCCAACAATTGACACTTAATTACATGGTCCTCATTAGACCAACTCGTTTGTTTTTTAAATTCAAGATTTTAAATTGAACTCAAATCTCACCATGGCAGGATTACGGGCCCATGTCGCCAGAACATTAGCCTTTCTCGGTCGCATTTACGTTTTAGTTTTCTTCTTTCACTGCTCTCTTTCCTTTCTTTAACGTACTTGCTTTCTGTGGAGAGCGGGTTTGTGCAAGGCAGAGGAGAGCGAGCCATCATGGGGAGAATGAGTCCAACATGATGGTGAGAGCAGGCACTCCCAGGTCTCCTGGAGAGTGAGTCAAAATGGAGGAGCTTAAGGTCATACAGGGAGTGCAAGCTCAGCATGACTCAGCACTTCAGAAAAACTTTTGAACTTTTAACTTTATTTCTTTTTTTTTCTACTTAATGCTAAGATAGCTGTGAAGTCTAACTTTTAACTTCTTTATCTTTCTACTTTATACTAAGAGGGACTGTAATGTTTAACCTTTTACTGTTTTTCTACTTTGTACCCAAGATTTTGCACCTAGGTACTTTTGTGCCTAAGATAATGCTGGGAATGGCTACGTTGTATACTTTTCGCTGTACTCCTGTACCTGAGTACACGTGACAATAAAATCTAATCCCCATTCAACGTCCTATTCATGTTTACGTCCAAAATGGGGTACTTACAAAAGCTTAATGTGTAGTTGTTATCTGAACAACTACTCAGTTAGCAAGTAACCCCGTGTAAAGGAAGAGAATTGTGAAAATAGGATGTGGTATTGAGAATTTATCCTTCTTTTCCATCTCTGTGCTGTGGCACCCTCCTAAATGATCTGAAGTTGCCTGAGCGATTTTTTTTTCCCCACTGTTGCGATAATAACCCCTATGTATGTGTGTGTGTGGTCGTTCTCAAAAGGTGGTTCCCGGAGTCTGCTCGCTGGCTCATTCTGAACGACAAGGCTGATGTCGCTCTGAAACAGCTCAGGAGAGTGGCAAAAATGAATGGCAAGGAGGAGGAGGGGGAAAAACTCACTATCGAAGTAAGTGATGGTCTTAAAAGTGTGCGTTTTACACTGAAACTCACCCCAGCTTGGTTCCATCACTGAACCGATGGTCTTTACCCTAATCTTGCAGAGACATATTGTTAGGGCAGCCCGTCCTGATGAAGGGCTTATGCCCGAAATGTCAATTCTCCTGCTCCTCAGATGCTGCCAGACCCGCTGTGCTTTTCCAGCACCACACTTGACAAATTGTTCCAAACCTTGGAATGGAGCCAACATCATCAAAGACTCCTTCCACCTCCAAATGTAATCTCTTCCAACCTCTTCTGTCAGGCAGCACATACAAAAGTTTAAACACGTGTCCCAACAGATTCAAGAACAGCTTCTTCCCTGCTGTTATCAGACTCCTGAGTGGACTTCTCAAATTTCAAACTCATGTTGATCTCGCTGTCTGTGCACCTTCTCTGGAGCCATAACATTGTATTCCTTGCTCTGTTCTATCACCCTAATGCGCTTTGTATGGTATGATCTGCCTGTACTGCACGCTCAAAACAAAACTGTCCCTCGGTACGTGTGACAATAATAAATCAAATCAAATCAAAATATATTAACACAGCCTAGATCCTAACGTTTCTTTATTTTAACAGTAAGTGTAAGATGTTGTGTTCCAGATGCAATTCAATTGGTCAAACTTCTCGACTTTAACACTTTACTTTTACACTACAGTTAAAATACAGGCAAAATAAAACTCAAAAGAAAAGAATCAGCTTAATTGTAACTATTGAAATGCTTAACAAAATAATATATATATATAAAAACTACTAATTAACTGTTCCAACTGAGTAACGTCCCATAAACACACCCTTGGCAAAGGCAAGTTTAGTAAAATAGATTGTCTCACAGGCAATTCAAGCAGCAAAAACAGAACCCCAGCTTCTCACTGTAACACATAGAGGAAGAAGAGCTTCCACATCCAGCTTCAAGACCCCAGCAACTGCTACTGAAAACTAGAACTAAAAACCCTGGTTCTGTGGGAGCTTGACCCCACCCATCCAGGCTGCTTCTATTGTTCCAACATTTAAAATCAAGCCCCCAGGCCTCACAAGCTGCTTGCTTCATTGGTTTTGAGCAGACTGCTTGTCTCAATCTTTCTTCATTACAAAAAAAAAAGAGGACAAAATAGACCTCGTGAAGTCACGCGATATTATTGCAATATTTCAGTTGTTTGACATTCTTAGGATCCTGTTAGAAGATATCGCACCTCAATGTTTCAGAGTAGCAAACAGAAATGGCGGGAGATTGAAGAGGTTAGTTGGGTTCGAAGGCTTCGCTTCAGACCAGCTTGCTCTGGTGTACACTTGGAAGAAACTGGCAGCCTTCCAGCCATGCTGGTGCCATCCAACTAGGGAGGAGAGATGGTATTTTACATCCGCTACCCTCAGACTAACCTTATCTTCTCCCGCACTCACTCATGTTGGTGGCTCTCTATACACTGAACTTCAGTTTCATGTCCATGGTTTTGTCATCACCCTTGTTTGTTGTAATACACCTTAAAGAGCACTAAGCTACGGAGCGTTTATGTCATAGAGTCATACAGCACAGAAACAGACCCTTCATTCCAACTAGTCCATGCCGAACATAATCCCAAACAAACCGAGTCCCACCTGCCTGCGCTTGGCCCATGTCCCTCCAAACCCTTTCCTATTCATGTCCTTATCCAAATGTCTTTTAAATGTTGTAACTGTATTCGCATCCACCACTTCCTCAGGAAGTTCATTCCGCACGTGGACCACCCTCTATGTAAAACACAATTGCTCCTCGTGTCTTTTTTAAATGTTTCTCCTCTCACCTTAAAAATGTGCCCCCCCCCCCAGTCTTGAAATCCCCCACCCAAGGGAAAAGACGTCAAGCATTAACCCTATCTATACCCCTCATGATGTTATACACGTCGATAAGGTCACCTCTGAACTGCCTACACTCCAGTGAAAAAGGACCCAGCCTTTCTTTATAACACAAACTTGTAGGAGAAGGGGACACACATTTTAATGACATTATGTCATAGCCTTGGGTGTGTGTTTCACAGATTCTGAAGTCAAATATGGAAAGTGAACAGTTGGTCAACAACAACAGGCGCAGTGTGTTAGATCTGTTCCGGACTCCTGTCATGCGCAAGATAGCCTGCTGTACCATGCTTGTTTGGTAAGTTGTTGGGAAATATTTGTTTGCTTTTCAAACGTATGGCAGCAAATGTGGATCATGATTTTTCCTTAACTAGGAGACGATGGCTGAAAATTGGCAGATGGAATTAAATCTGGATAAATACGAAGTGTTACATTTTGGTACACGGCTGGGGCTTATACAATTAATGGTTGGATTTTGGGGATGGTTGTAAAACAGAGGGACCTAGGGTTTCAGGTGCATAATTCCTTGAAGTTTGCATCACAGGGTGGTTAAGAAGGCAACTCGCACGCTTGCCTTCATTGCTTGGGAGTACAGGAGTTGGGACGTCATGGTGGGGTTGTACAGGACATTGGTGAGGCCTCGTCTGGATTACTGTGTCCAGTTCTGGTCACCCAGTTACGGGAAGGATATTATGAAGCTAGAGAGGGTTCAGAAGAGATCTACCAGGATGTTGCCGAGAATGGAGGGTTTGAATTATAAAGAAAGGCTGAAACATCTTATACTGGAACATAGGAAGTTGAGAGGAGACCATATAAAACTTTATAACAGTCATGGGAGCTATAGATAGAGTTAACAGTAGTTGTCTTTTCCCTAGGGTGGGGGAATTTCAAGACTCGGACATATTTTTAAGGTGAGAGGAGAGAGATTTATAAAATATATGGGAGCAAATATTTTTAACAGAAGATGGTTCCACATGTGGAATGAACTTCCAGAGGAAGTGGTGGATGTGGGTACAGTTACAACGTTTAAAAGACATTTGGATAAGGACATGAACAGGAAAGGGTTTGGATGGATATGGGCCAGGACCAGGCAGGAGGGACTAGTTTAGTTCAGCGGTTTTGTTCAGAATGGACCGGTTGGACAACATGGTGTGTTTCCGTGCTGTATGACTCTGTGAGCAGGAGATGCCGATGGGCATTATGTAGCAGGGAAACACTGTTATACTCAATGAGTCGTCAATGTTGATTACAGATTCAGGAATCTAAAATAAGGCTTGACTGCATGAACTCCTGATTCCAAGGAGTAGGTTTCAGTGGTCTTATACTCAGAAACCAATATTTGCTCATTTGAGACTTTAGCCAACAAGACAACAGGAGACAGAAAAGTGCAGAAACTAAGGAAACTTTGCTGAGACTATAATTAATACCTATTAAAACATGGCAGCAACGTTATGGGCACACTTTGGATCTTGCTTCCTGGTTCAGTTCGAAGAGTAGAGTCACAGCATCTTGGAGATGTATAGCATTGGAACAGACGCCTTTCATTTGACAGCATTTGGAGATGTATAGCATTGGAACAGACGCCTTTCATTTGACAGCATCTAAACCCTTCCTATTCACATACCCATCCAGATGCCTTTTAAATGTTGTCATTGAACCAGCCTCCACCACTTCCTCTGGCAGCTCATTCCACACACACACCACCCTCTGCGTGAAAAAGTTGCCCCTTAGGTCTGTGTTTAAATCTTTCCCCTCTCACCCTAAACCTATGCCCTCTAGTTTTGGACTCCCTGGGGAAAAAGACCTTGGCTATTCACCCTAACCATGACCCTCATAATTTTATAAACCTCTATAAGGTCACTCCTCAGTCTCCGACACTCCAGGGAAAACAGTCTCAGCTTATTCAGCCCCTCCTGATAGCTCAATCCCTCCAACCGTGGCAACATCATCATAACTTCCAGGTGGCTCAGTGGTTAACACTGCTGCCTTACTGCACTAGAGACCCCGGATCGATCCCAGCCTCGGGTGACTGTCTGAGTGGAGTTTAGACATTTTCCTCGTGTTCTGTGTTTCCTCCCGCAGGCCAGGTGAATTGGCCATGCTAAATTGCCCATGGTGTAAGATGCATTAGTCAGAGGGGAATGGGTCTGGGTGGGTTACTCTTCCAAGGGTCGGTATATACTTGTTGGGCCGAAGGGCATGTTTCCACGCTGTAGGGTATCTAATCTAAATGTTTTCTGTACCTTTTCAAGTTTCACAATACTCTTCTTATAGCAAGGTAACCAGAATTGAACGCAGTATTCCAAAAGTGGCCTAACCAATGTCCTGTACAGCCACAACATGACCTCCCAGCTCTTATCCTCCATGCACTGACCAATAAAGGCAAGGCTACCAAACTCTGACTACCTATGTCATGATGTTGGAGTACTAAAGTCCAGGTTGGCTACTGTTAAACAGAAAACTATAATATTAGATTGATCTATAAATTATTACCTTAAATGTGTGATTATAACTAAACTGAAATCAACCATGAGACATTATTTAGTTCCCTACTCATCCTTCAGAGGTGAGGATGTCACTACTGAACCAAGGCTGGCCTGTCATTGGGTAATAACAGAATACCAGACAGTTACTGCCGGTCTGTAAATGTGGTCATGGGGGAGCCAGTCCTTCAGGTCATGAGCAGAGAAGCCATGATTGTGGAAGTGCCAGGGTTGGACTGGGGTGGACAAAGTCAGAAGTCACACAACATCAGTTTATAGTCCAACAGGTTTATTTGAAATCACAAGGTTTCAAACACGCTGAATAGGTTGGGGCTGCTCCTTCGTCAGGTGAAGTGGTACATGACGGCCTCATAATGTTACGACTAGACCGTTAATCCAGGGAGGAAATGAGGACTGCAGATGCTGGAGATCAGAGTCAAAAAGGTGTGGTGCTGGAAAAGCACAGCCAGTCAGCCAGCATTCAAGGAGCAGGAGAGTCGACGTTTCGGGCATACGCTCTTCATCAGGAATTCCTGATGAAGAGCTTACCCTCGAAATGTTGACTCCCGCTCCTCAGATGCTGCCTGAGTGGCTGTGCTTTTCCAGCACCACACTTTTTGACTGTTAATCCAGAGATCCAGTAAATGGTTCCGAGGACCTGGGTTCAAATCCAGCCGTGGTCAACGGTTGAATTTAATTCAATAAAAGTGTGTGGAATCAGAGGGCAGTCAAGAATCAGCCATGTTGCTATGGTCTGGAGTCACACGTGGGCCAGGTAAGGATGGCAGTTTCCTTCCCTAAAGGACATTAGTGAACCAGATGGGTTTTTACAGCAATTGGCAGTGGATTCACAGTCATCATTAGACTCTTAATTCCAGATTTTTTATTGAATTCAACGTGCACTATCTGCTGTGGTGGGATTCAAACCCAGGTGCCCAGAACGTTACCTGGGTCTCAGAACTAACAGTCGAGCGATAATTCCACTCAGCCATTTCCTCTCCTGAGACAGGCTTCTCACTGAGAACGAGAATCAGAAGGTTTATTCACAAAGCAACACCCTTAATGGATTACAAATTAAAGATGCGACTAGGCAATCACATGGCAAGGTGTTACACAGATATCAAAGGATCCCTACAGTGTGGAAACAGGTCATTTGGCCCAACAAGTCCACACTAAACCTTCGAAGACCATCCCACCCTATCCCTGCAACCCCAACACATCCCATGGCTAATCCACCTAGACTGCACATTCCTTGGACACTATGGGATAATTTAGCATGGCCAATCCACCCTAACCTGCACATTCTGGCTATTGAGGGAGTGCAGTGTAGGTTCACGAGGTCAATTCCTGGAATGGTGGGACTATCTTATGTTGAAAGATTGGAGCGACTGGGCTTGTATACTCTTGAGTTTAGAAGACTGAGAGGGGATCTGATTGAGACATATAAGATTATTAAAGGATTGGACACTCTGGAGGCAGGAAACATGTTTCCGCTGATGGGTGAGTGCCGAACCAGAGGACACAGCTTAAAAATAAGGGGTAGGCAATTTAGGACAGAGTCATGGAGAAACTTCTTCACCCAGAGAGTGGTGGGTGTGTGGAATGCTCTGCCCCAGAAGGCAGTGGAGGCCCAGTCTCTGGATTCGTTTAAGAAATAGTTGGACAGAGCTCTCAAGGATAGTGGAATCAAGGGTTATGGAGATAAGGCAGGAACAGGATACTGATTAAGGATGATCAGCCATGATCATGATGAATGGTGGTGCAGGCTCGAAGGGCAGAATGGCCTACTCCTACACCTATTGTCTATTGTCTATCTTTGGACTGCGGGAGGAAACCGGAGCACCCGGAGGAAACGCACACAGACACGGGGAGAACATGCAAACTTCACACAGACAGTCACCCGAGGCTGGAATTAAACCCAGGTTCCCGGTGCTGTGAGGCAGCAGTGCTAACCAATGAGCCACCGTGCTGCTCTCTTAAAGGTACATGCTTGCCTGCTCATAGACACACGCATCACAGTGTGGTACGGCAACGGCTCTGCCTAAGACTGCAAGAAACTACAAAGAGTTGTGAACATAGCCCAGTCTATCCTGAAAACCAGCCTCCCTTCCAGTGAATCTCTAGAGTCTTTTCCCGAGGTTGGGGGGCTTTCAAGACTAGGGGCATATATTTTTAAAGGTGAGAGGAGAAAAATTTCAGAAGGATATAAGAGGCAACTTGTTTACACAGCAGGTGGTTCATACATCGTATGAACTTCCTGAGGAAGTTGTGGATGTGGGTAGAGTTACACCGTTTAAAAGACATTTGGATAAGTACATGGATAGGAAAGGGTTTGGAGGGATATGGACCAGGAGCAGGCAGGTGGGATTAGTTTATGGTCGGCATGGACTGGTTGGACCAAAGGGTCTGTTTCCATGACGTATAACTCTATTCCATGCATAGTGACTGGCATCAGCACGCTATCACAGCACTGACGTCCGATCCCAAAAGTCGCTGTTGCAAGCACATCGGAGGCAATTATCAGTAAGGAAAATTAAAGGGAATGCTGATCCTTCTCTTTGCTGTTGTAGGTTTTCGACCAGTTTTGCCTATTACGGGTTGGCGATAGACCTGCAAGGATTTGGAGTTGATATTTACCTCATCCAGCTGATTTTCGGAGCTGTAGACATCCCAGCGAAACTGCTTGCATTTCTCTTCATGAGCCTGATCGGAAGAAGGTTCACACAAGCCACTTCACTTATCCTGGCAGGGAGCTTTAACCTGGTGAACATCTTTGTCCCAAAAGGTAAGGGTTAATAGTCACAGAACTTGGTCAATTTTTACCCCAGTTGAGAAATGTTCCACCCCCAGAGGGATGTTCCACAGGTAAGATGTAAGAACTTACGATTGAAGATGCTATAGCAATGGCATGTTGATGAGTAAAAGGTCATTGGGCAGAGTCTACATGGTTTAGAGAAAGGACAATCATGTTTAGTGAACAATTTATTGAAGTTCTTAATGAAGTAATGTGCATTGTGCATAATGGGGAATCAGTGGATTTATGTTTTTAGTTACTCATTAGTGGGATGTGGGTGTCACAGGTTGGGCCCGGCATTTCTTGCCCCTTGAGAAGGTGGTGTTGAGCTGCCTTCTTGAACTGCTGCAGTCCACCTGTTGTAGGTTGACCCACAATGCCCTTAGAGAGGGAATTCCAGAATTTTGACTCAGCGACAGTGAAGGAATGGCTGATATATTTCTAATTCTGGATCAGTGGTGCTGGAAGAGCACAGCAATTCAGGCAGCATCCGAGGACAGGCATAATCGACGTTTCGGGCAAAAGCCCTTCATCAGGAATAAAGCTTTATTCCTGATGAAGGGCTTTTGCCCAAAACGTCGATTTTGCCTGTCCTCGGATGCTGCCTGAATTGCTGTGCTCTTCCAGCACCACTGATCCAGAATCTGGTTTCCAGCATCTGCAGTCATTGTTTTTACCTGATATATTTCTAAGTCAGACTGGTGAGTGGTTCAGAAAGGACTTACAAGGGGGTGGTGTTCCCATGTCTCTGCTGCCTTTATCCCTAGATGCTTATCCTTTAGATAATACCACATTTAAATTGCTGCAAGGTTATTGTTAAGGAGACACATTAAAGGTCATTGGAGAAATTAAAAGCTCATGGTGTCAGGGGTAACAAATTGATGCAGATGAAAGATTTTGGCAGACAGAAATCAGACAGGAGGAAGAAATGAGAGTTGGCATTGACTAATGAGTGGGGTGCCACAAGGATCAATGTTGGGCTCTCAACTTTTACAATGGGCATAAATAATTCGGATGAATGGACTGGAGATATGGTTGCCAAATTTACTGATGACACAGTCAAAGGGAGAGTATAAAATTGTGAAAAGGACATAAGGATATTGCAAAGAGATCGAAACAGATTAAATGAATGGGAAAATGGAGTATAATGTGGGAAAACATGAAACTGCCCCTCTGAGAAAAATGACTTCACGAGGAAGCTTTCTGCACCATAGAAAGCATCCTATCCAGATGCATCACAGCTTGGTTGGGGAACTGCTCTGTCCAAGATCACGAGAAACTACAAAAAGTTATGAACACAGCCCAATCCATCATGAAACGCCAGCATTCCATCCATTGACTCCTGCTACATTTCCCAATGCCTCGGGAAGGCAGCCAACATCATCAAAGACCCTTCCCACCCCGGTTATAATCTCTTCCATCGGACAGAATATACAAAGATTTGAGAACACGCACCAACAGTCAAGACCAGTTTCTTCCCCGCCGTTATCAGATTTATGAACAGACGTTTTGTATATTAGAGTTGAACTTTCTCTGCAACTCCTCTGTATCTGTAACACTACATTTTGCATTCTGTTCTATTACCCCAATATACTTATGTAAGGTATGATTTCATAGAGTCATACAGCATGGAAAAAGACCCTTTGGCCCAACCAGTCCATGCAGACCATAATCCCAAATTAAACTAGTCCCACCTGCCTGCTCCTGGTCCATATCCCTCCAAAACCTTTCCTACTCATGTACTTATCCAAATGGCTTTTAAATGTTGTAACTGTACCTGCATCCACCATATCCTCTGGGAGTTCATTCCACACACAAACAATTGCCCCTTGTGTCTTTTTAAAATCTTTCTCCCTCTCATCTTAAAGATATACCCTCTAGTCTTGAACTCCTGCACCTTAGGGAAAAGACACCTGCCATTCACCTTTTCTATACCCCTCATGATTTTGTAGACCTCTATCAGGTCACCCCTCAACCTACCACTCTCCAGTGAAAGAGGTCCCAGCCAATCCAGCCTCTCCCTATAACTCAATCCCTCTATTCCCAGCAACGTCCTGGTAAGTCTCTTCTGAACTCTTTCCAATTTAGTAATCTCCTTCCTGTAACAGGGCGACCAGAACTGGGCACAGTGCTCCAGAAGAGGCCTCACCAATGCTCTCTGCTTAGCACGCAAAACAAAACTTTTCACTGTATCTCAGTAGTTGCCAATAATAAATCAAATCAAATTGAATAGATTGGTGAGAGATTGCAGCTCTAAGATTCACAAGCGATCCAGTTGCCCTAATGCGTGAACGTCAAAAGGCGACATGCAGGTACAGCAAGAATATTAATAGAATGGAATTATGTATTGCGAGGGCAATTCAAGACAAAATAAGGGAGATTATGATTCAGTCAGTTTGGCCACTGGTGAGACCACGTCTGGAGTTCTATATTGATCTCCTTATTTAAGAAAGAATATAAATGCCTTGGAGGCAGTTCTTACAAGGCTTACTGGGCTAATCCCCTGGAATGGGTGGTTTACCTAATGAGAAAAGGTTAGACAGGCTAGGCTGCTGCCCGCTGAGTCTAGAACAGCCAGAGGTGACTTGATTAAAGTGTAAGATACTGAGGAGTCCTGACAAAGTGGCTGTGAGGTGGCATGTTACCTTGTCTTGAAGAACCACCGTTTGGAATAGTCACCCAATTCTCACAGATTCTCTGGAAATCTCCTACTCGGTGGAAATGGAGCCTTTGAATATTTTGAGGCAGGGGTACTTAAATTCTTGTTTTTCTTTTATTTTGGTGAACCGAATCGACCTGTTCAAGGATATTATTGCACTCCTCTGGAGCAGGTGGGGACTTGAGTCCAGACCTCCCAGTCTGCGGGTAGAGACACTACTACTGTCCCACAAGAGGGCCCCCCATTAGATTTTTTTTAACCTATTTCTTTGAAACAACCCATTCAGAGATATCATTCCACACTTCTGGAGCAAGTGGGATTTGAACCTGGACCTCCCAGACTGGAGTAGGGATAGATTAGATTACTTTACATTACAGCGTGGAAACAGGCCCTTCGGCCCAACAAGTCCACACCGACCCGCCGAAGTGCAACCCACCCATTCCCCTACATTTACCCCTTACCTAACACTACGGGCAATTTAGCACGGCCAATTCACCTGACCCTGCACATCTTTGGACACTACCGCTGTAGGGTAGGGGGGCCCCTCCTTTTGTTTTACTCAACCTATTTTTCTAATCAACTTGTTCAGTGATGTTATTACACACCTCTGGAGCCAGTAAGACTTGAACCCCAGGCTTTGCAATCCAAGGGTAGGAACCCTACCTACATACCACAAGAGGGCGGCCTTCTTAGACTCTTGTTAAGCAAAGGAGTGAAATTAGAACAGGAGTACGAGAAATGTGGAGTAATCAGATCTCACTGAATGTTGGATCAAAGGCTGAGAGGCATGCTCTCACTCCTAACTTATATGATATTGTCTTCGTAGAAATACTGCAAACCTTTTATTAACCTTATCATCTGGCACTCTCGATAAACCGGGAAAAATTATATACCACAAATACCATGAATATTCTGTCCAATGATTATAGCTTTTCTAATTTATTTACCTGAATATAAATAATACTTGTTCTTCAATCAAATGGCCACATTGACAGTTGAGTCAACTTTGAGTTAATTTCTCCTCAAATACCACAATTAGATGATTAGATTATTTACAGTGTGGACACAGGCCCTTCGGCCCAACAAGTCCACACCGACGCGCAACTCACCCAGACCCATTCCCCTATACCTAACACGACAAGCAATTTAGCATGGCCAATTCACCTAACCTGCACATCTTTGGATTGGGTTGGGATATCTGGTCGGCATGGATGGGTTGGACTGACATGTCTGTTTCCATGCTGTACATCTCTATAACTCTATCTCTGAGCAGTCTGCCGAGGTGTGAGTGTGAAGGGTCCCTGAATCATAAAATTCCCACAGTGTGGAAGTAGGCCTTTCAGCCCATTGAACCCATACTGACCCTATCCCTATAACCCTGCATTTCCCCTTAACTAACCCACTTAACCTGCACGGGCCTGGATGTTACAGGGCAATTTAGTATGGCCATCCCACCCTAACCTGCACGCCTTTGGACTGTGGGAGGAAAATGGAGCATCTGGAGGAAACCCACGCAGACACAGGGAGAAAGTGCAAACCCCACACAGACAGTCACCCGAGGGTGGGATAGAACCCTGGCCCCGTGAGGCAGCAGTGCGAGCCAGTAAGCCACCATTTTGCCGTTAAGTTTTATTTAAGGCAAAGCTGTAGTGATGTAAACTGTTACTAAAGTGATGTGTGTACCCCCTGAATTATATTTCTATTACTCAGCGTGTGTTCTTACATTGATTATGTGAACCTCTTGATTATCCGGAATATCCAATCAGCTGACGTATCCCTTTATCCCATAGCTGCCGATTAATAAAACGTTTGCTGTGCTTCTGTTTGTAACCAACTGGTAAATACTCCAGTGGAATTTCTGCCTGTGCAGCTCAACACATCACCTCAAAAGGTTGACGACTTTCATCCCACAGTCAATTTGTTCAAAATATTAGTGAGTAAACCTTGTGCTGTTCTGTTTTCCCTACAGAGATGCAGTCCTTACGAACGTTATTCGCTGCCCTTGGGAAAGGGTGTCTATCCGCAGCCTTCAGCTGTTGCTATCTCTTTTCAGGTGAACTCTACCCTACTGTGGTCAGGTGAGTACACACACACACATTTATTTCCTTCAGCTGCTGTGGTTCAGCAAGTTCATCTTCTGCCTTTACTAGAACAGTGAGTTGACGCTCTGCCGCAAACACAGCCCAAAACAGACCAGCCTTATCTCGGCTAATCCAGCAGTTGAGGTCACTTTGATCACCCTGGGTTAATGAACAGTAAAATATCCCAGCATGCTTGGGTTCTTTTTTTCTGCTCCCCAATCGCTGGGAAGTGTGCCACTGAGGTCATGTTTAGCGCACATTGATTGCCCAACAGTATCAGGCGAATTTATCTGAGGTTTCTTCTCTCTTTGTACAGCAGCTCAATGGTTGGCGCTGCTGCCTCACGGCGCCAGGGACCCTGGGCCCGGTTCCACCCTCCAGTGATGCCTGTGTGCAGTTCTTCCCGTGTCTGAGTGGGATTCTGCCAAGTTTCCTCCCACAGTCCTAGGATGTTCAGGCTAGGGTGGATTGGACACACTAAATTGTCCTGTAATATCCAGGGATGTGTAGGTAAAGGTGGATCGTCAATGCTAAATTGTCCCATAGTGCCCAGGGATGTGCAGGTTAGGGTGGATTGGCCGTGCTAAATTGTCCCATAGTGCCCAGGGACATGCAGATGAGGGTGGATTGGCCATGGGAAACACAGGGTGACAGGGATAGGGTCGGGTGTGGGTCTGTGTGGGATGCTCTTCAGAATGTTGGTGCACACTCAACGGGCCGAACGGCCTGCTTCCGCATGGTAGGGATTCTATGATTGTACTACCACTTGGAGCAATGTTCACAAAAACCTGGGGGTCGGCGGAAGAAAACAACGCAAGTGCGATCCCGCCACAATCTGGATTTGTACATGATCAGTCCTGAGCTGCCAGTTGCTGTGGGGTCCGTTTAGCTCATTTGGCTGGATGGTTGGTTTGTGAAAACATATGATGCCGACAGCATGGGTTCAATTCCTGTCACCAGCCTGAGGTTACCATGAAGGATTCCTCTTCTTGACCGCTTCTCCCTTGCCTGAGGTTGTGACCATCAGGTTAAACTCACTGCCAGTTGTCTCTAACGAAAGAGCAATGCTATGCTCTGGTGAACATGACTTGACCAGTTGCTGTGGAATCCACCTCCTAGAGGACTTAGTGATCTCAATGAAGAGAGCAGAAAAAAATAATGAAGCATTTGCAACAGACAGTGCAGAATGTTTTTAAGTAATGCATCAGGTTTGTTACAGTGAGATAGAATTGCAAAGGGAATACTTAGTGGGCTTTCTGTTGATAAGAGCCAGAGGTCACCATTGTTGATAGGAGATTGACCAGATTAAAGAAAGAATTCCCATTAAATAGCAATGTGTCACATCTTTAGGGAAAGCTAAAGCAACTCTTGTAGTAAAAACATTACATTGGACTGCACTCAAACAAGTTATCCAGGCAAACTTTGCAGCATCTGGCAAGGCTCCACATCAGAAAGGTGAATGCAGTTATGGACAGAAAAAAGATGTTTTCGCCTGTGACACATCCAGCTTTTCATCAAATAGGTGCTTTAACCTCCACTCATCCTAAATTCTGTGCTCATGCCCTTGCAGTAGGCTTAGCTCTAACTCAGAAAAGACTGCGAGCAAAAAAGGCAACTTTGGACATGTGCCATGAAGGGTATTACAGTGAAAACAATACAAAGCATTTGCAGAATCATAGAATCCCGACAGGGTGGAAGCAGGTCTTTTGGTCCATCAAGTCCACACTGACCCTCCGGCGAGCATCCCACCCAATCCTTCTTCCCCTGCATATCCCAAAGCTAATCCACCCAGCCTCAACACGACAGGGCAATTTCCCACGGCCAATCCACCCTAACCTGCTCATCTTTGGACTGTGGGAGGAAACCAGAGCACCTGGAGGAAACCCGCACACTCACAGGGAGAATGTGCAAGCTCCACACAGACAGTTGCCCGAGGGTTGGATTGAACCCAGATTCCTGGTGTTGTGAGGCAGCAGTGCTAACCCACTGAGCCACTGGTGGACATCATTCCCATCAGAGACCACGTCTTAATGAAGAATGCTGGCGCTATCAAAATGTTGTAATCAAGCTGATAAGCTTTTTTGATACTGAAATGAAAGATACGGTTTAGATTTATGTTAGAGTAAAGAGTGCAAGGTCATTGTGCATTGGTTACATCAGGACGTTGTAGGAAGCTTTGTTAGCTAAGTTGGCTGGATGTTTGGTTAGAGATTCAATTCCTACACCATTTGAGTTACCTTAAAGGACTCTCCTTCTCAACCTCTCCCCTCAACTAAGAGATGGTGACTCTCAGGTTAAGTCACTCTCTCATTCTCTCACTCGTGTGGTTGCTCAGTGGTTAGTACTGCTGCCTCATGGTGCCAGGGACCCGGGTTCAATCCCACCTTCGGGTGACTGTGGGTGTGGAGTTTGCACATTCTCCCCCCGTGTCTGTGTGTGGGTGCTCCGGTTTCCTCCCACAGTCCAAAGATGTGCAGGTTAGGGTGGATTGGCTATGGTAAATTGTCCCATAGTGCCCAGGGATGTGCAGGTTAGGGTGGATTGGCCGTGCTAAATTGTCCCATAGTGCCCAGAGACTTGCAGGTTAGAGTGGATTGGCCGTGCTAAATTGTCCCATAGTGTCCAGGGACATGCAGATGAGGGTGGATTGGCCGTGCTAAATTGTCCCATAGTGTCCAGGGATGTGCAAGGTAGGGTGGATTGACCATACTAGAATTGTCCCATAGTGTCCAGGTTAGGGTGGACCAGGTTGGGTCCAGATTTGCCATGCTAAATTTTTTAGATTAGATTAGATTCAATTCGATTCCCTGCAGTATGGAAACAGGCCCTTCGACCCAACAAGCCCACACTGACCCTCCGATGAGTAACCCACCCAGACCCATTTCCCTCTGACTAATGCATCTAACACTACAGGCAATTTAGCACATCTTTGGACTGTCGGAGGAAGACACGGGGAGAATGTGCAAACTCTACACAGACACCCAAGTCTAGAATCGAACCTGGGGCCCTGGTCCTGTGAGGCAGCAGTGCTAACCACTGAGCCACTGTGCCGCCCCTTGAAATGGGGGCTCGTCTGGGATGATTGTCCCATATTATTCAGGAATGTGCAGGTTAGGGTGGATTGGCCTTGCTAAATTGCCTCTTGGTGTGCAGCATAAGGTGGGAAATGCAGGGTTGGGGGGTGGGGGGATTCTCTTTGGAGAGGTTGGTGTGGACTCGATGGGCTGAATGGCCTGCCACCACACTGTAGGGCTTATGTGATGATTCTAATGAGAGAGTGGGACTGTGGTGACTTTACCTTATATGGAAAGTAGCATGTGATGCAATAGATTATTACTGTCAGAGCCTGCATTTTCATGGGAAGAGGAAAGGAAGTCAGAAAAATTGTAATGAGGTGAAATGTTCCGTAACCATCTCCTCCCTCTCACTGTTCTCTTGTGTATCCTGCGCAGGCAGACAGGAATGGGGCTCGTGAGCACAATGGCCCGCGTTGGGTCCATGTTAGCACCTATCGTAAGGATGAGCGGCGATTACGTCTCGTTTCTGCCCATGACCATATACGGCGGGATGGCAATAATAGCGGGAATTGCTGCCTTTCTCCTGCCTGAAACACGGAACACCCCTTTACCGGAAACTATCGAAGAAACAGAAAACAGGTTTGTAACGTCGGAAATTCCCACTGACCTGAGACACGTGTTAAAAACAAAATGGCCGAAAGGATCTCAATGGATGCCAAGCAATGAGCTCTTTAGTAAGAGTTTGGGTTTGGAATCTAAAATATTTAAATACCTTTAAAATAGTTTATTAGGCTTATGTTTTCAATTTGGGTGTGAAGCATGACTTAAATAGGCAGAAAAGGTGTGCAACCCGTGAAAAGGTGAGAGTTGATCACTGATCCCAAAGATTGGCATAGAGTGTGCTGTATGTGATTACCAGAACTCTTCCCTTCGTTTTCTTCCACCTTTCCTGGTCAACCTGTTATCTGAGGGTGTCTATCTGACAAGGGCTGATCCTTGCCTCCAAACATTCATTAATCCTTACCCTCATGTTTCAAGGTAGTACACAGGGACAGCAGGTAATCAGGAAGGGTAATGGAAGGTTGGCCCTTATTTCAAGGGCTTTGGAGTTCATTTTTGTTATTCACTCACGGGATGAGGGCATCACCGGCCAGGCCAGCATTTATTGCCCCATCCCTAACTGCCCAGAGGGCAGTTAAGAGTCAACCACACCACTATGGATCTGGAGTCACATGTTGGCCAGATCTGGTAAGAATGCCAGTTTCCATCCATAAAGGACATTAGTGAACCAAATGGGTTCTTCTCCAAGAATGGATTCATGGTCATCATTAGACTCTTAATTCCAGATTTTTCGTGAATTCAAATTCCCCCATCTCCTGTGGCGGGACTCAAACCCAGGGCCCCAGAACATTACCTGGGACTCTGGATTACTAGTCCAGCGATAATATCGCTAGGCTGTCACCTCCCCCATAAGAATAAAGGATGGCACTGCTGCCACACAGAGCCAGGGTTCGATGCCACCCTCGGACAACTGTCTGTGTGGAGTTTGCAAGATCTTCCCCTGTGTCTGCGTGGGGTTTCCTCCAGGAGATCGGGTTTCCCCCCACAGTCCAAAGATGTGCAGGTCAGGGTGAATTGGCCGTGCTAAATTGCCCCACAGTGTCCAGGGATGTGCAGGTTAGGGTGGATTGGCCATGCTAAATTGTCCCATAGTGCCCAGGAATGTGCAGGTTAGGGTGAATTGGCCATGGGAAATTGTCCCATAGTGCCCAGGGATGTGCAGGTTGGTGTGGATTGGCCATGCTAAATTGTCCCATAGTGTCCAGGGATGTGCAGGTTAGGTGGGTTAGCCATGGCAGTTACAGGGATAAGGATGAGTGTGGGTGGGATGCCATTAAGAGGGTCAATGTGGACTCGATGGGCCGAATGGCCTGCTTTCATACTGGAGGGATTCTCTACTGGGAGAGAGAGCTCCCAGCCACATTGCTGAACAACATTTAATCCAGGAAATACTGACCAGAGCAGGAAGACGCTTAATCTCGCAAGGAATTATGGGTTACGGGGAGAATATGGGTTAGTGGCATTGAAATGTCCATCAGTCATGATTGAATGGCGGAGTGGACTCGATGGGCTGAATGGCCTTACTTCCACTCCTATGTCTATGGTCTTAGGGAGATGTGCCAAAAGGCATCAGAAATTCATAGGGTTCCCATCGTCTTCACAATCCAGCCAGTACCTGCTGGGAGGTGTGTGAGGTTCTGGGCGAAAACAGGACTTGGTTTAGACCTGAGAGTGAGGCGAACGTAGGAAAAATAGTCAAGGAATAGGAGAGAATTTGAGCGTTTTTGAACCGCTGTTCACGATTTTCTAACTCATTTATTTCCAGAACAATAAAAGATGCTGAAAAGGCCAAGGACTCCAAGAGGGCTGATGTTGCACTCCAGGAAACCTACCTATCATTGATGAAACAGACTGTGTAACCAAACACAACAACAACCAGTTTTCTTCAGTGTCTACAGATGTAGTGTAGCCGAAGAAAACAGAAAGTGTAATTGATACTCAGCAGAGAGAAAGAGAGACAGTTAAGGCTTGAATCTGGAACATTAACTCTGTTTTCTTCTGTACAGTTGCTGCCAGATCTGCTGAGTTTCTCCAGCACTTTCTGTTTTTACTGCAGATCCTCAGCACCCACTGTATGGTGCTTTTATTATACTGTGTGGCATGTGTCTGCTTAAGAGTCATTCAGTCATACAGCACAGAAACAGACCCTTTATTCCAACCGGCCCATGCCGACCATAATCCTAAACTAAACTAGTCCCACCTGGCTGCTCCTGGCCCATATCCCTCCAAACCCTTTCCTATTCATTACCTTATCCAAATGTCTTTTAAATGTTGTAACTGTGTCCTCAGGAAGCTCATTCCACACACGAACCATCCTCTATGTACAAACTTTGCCCCTCATATCTTTTATAAATCTCTCTCCCTCACCTTAAACATGTGCCTCCTCATCTTGAAATCCCCACCCTATGGAAAAGACGACTACCATTAACCCTCATGATTTTATAAGGTCGCCTCTCAACATCCTACTCTCCAGGGAAATAAGTCCCAGCCTACCTAGCCTTTCTTAAGAATTCAAACCTTCCATACCTGGCAACATCCTAGTAAATCCCTTCTGAACCATCGCCAGCTTAATAGACTCCTTCCTAAAACAGGTCGACCAGGATTGGACACAGTACTACAGAAGAGGCCTCACCAATGTCCTGTACAACCTCCACATGACGTCCCAACTCAAAGGATTAAGCAATGAAGGCAAGTGCGCTAAATGCCTTTTTAAACACCCTGCGACGCAAGCTTCAAAGAATTATTGACCTGAACCCGCCTCGGTCCTGCTGTTCTACAACACTACTCAGGGCAAAAGTGAGGCCTGCAGATGCCGGAGATCAGAGTTGAGAGTGTGGTGCTGGAAAATCACGGCTGGTCAGGCAGCATCCGAGGAGCAGGAGAATCGGCGTTTCAGGCAAAAGCCCTTCATTCCTGATGAGGGACTTTTGCCCAAAACGTCAACACTGCCCATGGCCCTACCATTAGTTATGTAAGCCCTACCCTTATGTGTTGTACCAAAATGCAATACCTCGCATTTATCCAGATTGAACTCCATTTTTCGTCCCATTGACCCATTTGATCAAAATCCCTTTGTAATCTTAGAAAACCATCTTCACTGACTACTATGCCACCAATTTTGGTGTTGTCTGCAAACTTACTAACTACACCTTCTTGCCACAACTCACTCAATAATGCATTGACATACAGTAGCTCTCAGATGCACCAGATCACTAAGGTAGTAGCACAGATTTCTCAAAGCTTAAAAAAGAAATCCTCAAACGTCGTGCCAAAGATGGTCTCAATCCAGATTTCATAACTTTTCATTTATTTTCTCTGAAATGTCAGTGGTTGAGGGGGTGACCTTATAGAGGTTTATAAAATCATGAGGGGACATGGATAGGGTGAATAGACAAGGTCCTTCACCCCAGGCTGGGGGACTCCAGAATTAGAGGGCATAGGTTTAGGGTGAGAAGGGAAAGATTTAAAAGGGACCTAAGGGGCAACTTTTTCACGCAGGGGGTGGTGCGTGTATGGAATGAGCTGCCAGAGGAAGTGGTGGAGGCTGGTACAATGACAACATTTAAAAGGCATCTGGATGGGTACCTGAGTAGGAAGGGTTTAGAGGGATATGGGCCAAATGCTGGCAAATGGGACTAGATAAATGTAGAATATCTGGTTGGAATAGACGAGTTGGACTGAAGGGTCTGTTTCCGTGCTATACATCTCTATGACTCTATTGTGCATCTCCAATGATTCCATTGTTAAAATGGCATGTTGGCTCAGTGGTCAGCACTGCTGCCTCACAGCACCAGGGTCCCAGGTTCGATTCCAACCTCGGGTGACTGTGTGGAGTTTGCACTTTCTCCCCATGTCTGTGTGAGTTTCCTCCCACAGTCCAAAAATGTGCAGGTTAGGATGGATTGCCCATAGTGTTGGGTACATTAGACAGAGGGAAATGGGTCTGGGTAGGTTACTCTTCAGAGGGTTGGTGTGGACTTGTTGGGCTGAAGGGCCTGTTTCTACCCACATTAGGGAATCTAATGTAAATTGAACAGCACTGAACTGGGATCAGCCTTGGGTCCGTGCTAAATAACCTTGGCAGGGAGGCTAGTACACTTGGCCTTAGTGCCTTGGGTCTAGGAAGCCATAATGTGTAAAAATATCCTCCTTTTGTGAGGTGAAGATCTATCATTTATTGCCCATGGTCTTGGCAGAGGTGATCTATTCAGCTAACTGGAGACAGACATGCACTGCCTCTTCCAGTCAAAGCCCAATGAATCGAACATTAATTAGATTGTTCATTGAGGCCTGGCAGTGCCCAACCACTCACCAATGGCTGCTACCAGAATGATGCTCAGGAGAATTGTTTCTGGCGTGACCAAGTGGGCAAGACTGTCACCAGTCACCACCTTCCTCCTCCACCCTATGTCCGATCTCTCAATCAGGTACTGATCGCCAATGATTGAAGGACTCCCTCCCCTCTCCCCAGCCAATAGGCAGCCCATACTGTTCTACCTGGGCATGGTGACTTCCCCAATGCAACTGGGTAACCAACAGCGGATAAGCTTTGAGCGGGCCCAAACCTAATACTGGCACAGACGGGAAAGGGGTCAAAGTTCGGGTGTGACATTACACCATCTGTTTATGTGCCTTCCCACTTTGAAAGCTCCCACCTCTGGAAGCACAAGATTCCGTCCTGTGTGACATTGTTAAACAAGAGGGGGGAGATGACAGCCAAGCAATATTATTGCTGGAGGTTAACCCAGATACATGTTCTGGGGACCCAGTTCAAATCCCGCCACGGCAGATGGTGGAATTTGAATTCAATGTTTTTAAAAATTAGATTACTTACAGTGTGGAAACAGGCCCTTCGGCCCAACAAGTCCACACCGGCCCGCCGAAGAGCAACCCGCCCAGACCCATTCCCCTACACCTAACACTACGGGCAATTTAGCATGGCCAATTCACCTGACCTGCACATTTTTGGATTGTGGGAGGAAACTGGAGCACCCGGAGGAAACCCCATGCAGACACGGGGAGAACGTGCAAACTCCACACAGACAGTCGCCTGAGGCGGGAATCAAACCCAGGTCTGTAGCGCTGTGAGGCAGCAGTGCTAACCACTGTGCCACCGTGGTTTTTGCAAGTTTTTAAAAGCTGGTATTACAAGTCTAATGAGGACCATGAATCCATTATCGATTGCCGGAAAACCCTATCTGGTTCACTAATGTCCTTTAGGGGAGGGAACCGCTGTCCTTACCTGGTGAGGGCCAACACGTGACTCCAGACCCACAGCGATGGGGTTGACTCTCGGGCAATCAGAGATGGGCAATAAATACTGGGCCTAGCCAGCAACACCCTCATCCAGTGAATGAATTAATAATGTGGCAATTACGTTGATGAATGTATCATTTAAATGGCCAACTGGAACCTTTAATGAAAGAATTCCCGGGAACGTAACGTGTATCGGCTCCAGCCCTGAAGCTTATAACTTGTCAGTGGAATTTATCAATGCTGGCCCAGCTGAAATTCCATTTATTAAGGATGCTGATTTTGTTTATGAGTAGAACCAGTTTTCTTCTGTACTAATCAAACTGCACCATGTTAAATATCCTTTGCAAAGGTTTTAACAATAAAAATTACACTCTGAAATGCTCTCTGACATTCAAGTCATGTACAATTCTACCCTTGCGGTTATGCAAGCAAACGCGTGAAGAAACTTGAATCATGAAATCAATATGGAGAACGGTTGCAATCCTGTGACAGATTTTATGACAGCAATCAGACAGCTCCTGCACACATGAACGACAGAGCGCTGAAGTGGGTCAGCAATCTGACACCTCACCAGTATCATGGACATCAAGCTGACATTACTCATAAAATCCCCATGGTGTGGAAACAGGCCATTCAGCCAATCGAGTCCACACCAATCTTCCAAAGAGAATCCCATCTAGATTCCCCGATAACCCCACATTTCCCATGGCTAAACCACCTAGACTGCACATCCCTGGACACTATAGTTAAGTTCTCATGGCTAATCCGCCCTAACCTGTGCACCTTTGGACTGTGCAAGGAAACCAGAGCATCCGGAGGAAACCCCATGCAGACACGGGGAGAACGTATCAGCTCCACAGAAACGGTCACCTGAGGAATCGAACCCGGGTACCTGATGCTGTAAGGCAGCAGTGCTAACCACTGAGCCACCAGGCCGCCCTACAAGTGAGGAGACTATCAATGACCAAAATTGGCGTGTTGCCGACTGCGTTATTTTGGATGTTGGATGAGAAACTGTTTGGGAGTGCTTGAAATCAGGAAGCCACCCAATAGTAGAGGAAAGAGGGACTATAGCTGCACGTTGTTGCAGACTTGGGCGATGAGATAGTCAGGATCTGTGTGTGGCTTGTTTTGACTCTTGTTTTCTTGAGACTGTCATAATAAATAAGGTGAGATGAAAAGGGCAGGAAGGGTTTTGACTGGAGGCCATGCATGACTGCCTGTCCATGGCTGTTTCAGATGAGGTCCTGACCTGGACAACTGACATGGCAATACACCTCCCCTCAAACTTGTACTGCTAATTAATCACCTTCTGCCAAGCAGTCAGTCATTGGCCATCCATACTTAAATCTCAATGCAGAGACAGGGAAAGCAGACCGCTCCCCATCGGAACATTCCATGCCTCGGGCGACTGTCTACATGGAGTTTGCACCTTCTCCCCATGGGTCTCCTCAGGGTGCTCCGGCTAGCCAGCACATCTCTAGACACTGTGAGAAATTTAGCATGGCTCAACCTGCAGGTCTTTGGACTATGGGAGGAAACCCACATGGACACCGGGAGAACATGCAAACTCCACACAGATGGTCACCCAAGACTGGAATTGAACCCAGGTCCCTAGTGCTGTGAGGCAGCAGTGCTAACCACTGAGCCACCATGCATGCTCCTGACTGCAACCTAAGTGGAGTTTTGATATGGGCTGGGAACCTACAAATACTGGACAGAGGAGTAGAGAAGATAGGGTAATTTAAGGAGTAATCATTTTAAACTTCAAAATTGAATTTTATTCATAAAAATATTCATACATAGTCACGGAAGCAGTTCAATTCTGAATATGAAAAAAAGCAAACATTGGAGTGTGACTCTATCCAATAAACAAAACCAAAGGCATTTCATACCTGTACCAAGATTATGCTGACATATGTTTGAGGCACTAGGAGGGTCCAATAACTGAGTAGACCCCCATTTACCTTCAGCAGGAAGACCTCAGACAGTGCTCTTTCCCCACTGCATCTTGGCAGCAGCTGCCCCAAGCTTTAGTACATCCCTCCAGTGCGTAGTCCTGGATCTTGGAATGTGCCAGTCTGCAACACTTGGTCAGGGTCACCTCCTCACTCTGGAAGACCCGACAGGTTTCGGGCAGACCAAAGGGCACCTTTCACCGAGCTGATGGTACTCCAGTCACGTCTTGCGACGGCTTGATTAAAATTGATTCATTAAAATTGGTTCATTAAAAAGGAACCAACAGCAACAACCACAAAGCCAGGAATAAAAGCACAGCAACTGAAATAAACAGGGCGCATAAACTGGCCAAAGTACGCTGGGAATACCTCGGTCTAAGACGTACAAACACACTGGGACAATTCTGCCTGGAGACAGGCCCTTACAAGACTCATGCCCAGCCAATTAGAGTCATAGGGATGTACAGCACGGCAACAGATCCTTTGGTCCAACTCATCCACGCCAACCAGATATCCTAAATAAATCTAGTCCCATTTGCCAGTATTTAGCTCATATCTCTCTAAACCCTTCCTATTCATATAACCATCCAGATGCCTTTTAAATGCTGTAATTGTACCAACCTCCACCACATCCTCCGGCAGCTCATTTCAAACACGCACCATCCTCTGTGTGAAAAAGCTGCCCCTTAGGTCCCTTTTAAATCTTTCCTCTCTCACCTTAAACCCATCCCTCTAGTTCTGGACTCCCCCACACCAGGGAAAAGACCTTGTCTATTTACCCTATCCATGCCCCCTCATGATTTTATAAACCTCTATCAGGTCATCCCTCAGTCTCTGACGCTCCAGGGAAAACAGCCCCAGCCTGTTCAGCCTCTCCCTACATCTCAAACCGTCCAATCCCAGCAAAACCCTTGTCAATCTTTTCTGAAACCTTTCAAGTTTCATGACAGTCTTCCTAAAGCAGGGAGACCAGAACTGAACACAGTATTCCAAAAGTGGCTGCAACATGACCTCCCAACTCATATACCCAATGCACTGGCCAATAATGGCATGCATACCAAATGCCTTCTTCAAAAACCAGAAATGCGCCAGTACACAATAGCAAAAGGGCAGTTTGACACTTCCTCATAATCAAAACAACCCAAGGTATATGGGGCACAGGCACCTCAGTAAAACAAAAGAGCAAGGGTATATTCTGGGCCCAAAGCAGACACATCAAAGGGCTCAATGTTAGCAGGCCATTGAAAACTATGAACATCATTTACCCCTGACTGGTTAAATCCTTGTAAAATTCAAGATGGCAGCCAGGAAGATGTCAGACCCCAACCCTGGCAGGGCCTGACCTTACCCTCACCGTGCGGCCGATCTAGAGGTATGTCCAGACACAGCAGCTCGCTCTTCAACTGGATAGACAGACAGACAGATAGATAGATAGATATTGACAGATTGATAGATTGATTGATGGATAGATAAATAAAAAAAATAGATAGATAGAAAAGTCGATAAATAGATATTGACTGATAGATAGAAAGATAGATAGATAGACAGAGAGAGAGGATTAGTGGTACTGGAAGAGCACAGCAGTTCAGGCAGCATCCGAGGACCAGGAAAATCGACGTTTCGGGCAAAAGCCCTTCATCAGGAATACAGGCAGAGAGCCTGAAGGGTGGAAAGATAAGCGAGAGATTTTCCTGCTCCTCGGATGCTGCCTGAACTGCTGTGCTTTTCCAGCACCACT
>NC_057754.1:5425581-5478406 GCF_004010195.1 Chiloscyllium plagiosum
CCATGACTTGTCCTATCTGCCTATCTTCTTTTCCACCTATCCACTCCACCCTCCTCCCGCCCCCGATCTATCACCTTCATCCCCTCCCCTACTCACCTATTGTACTCTATGCTACTTTCTCCCCACCCCCACCCTCCTCTCACTTATCTCTCCACACTTCAGGCTCTCTGCCTGTATTCCTGATGAAGGGCTTTTGCCCGAAACGTCGATTTTACTGCTCCTCGGATGCTGCCTGAACTGCTGTGCTCTTCCAGCACCACTAATCCACTGCTGTGCTCTTCCAGCATCTGCAGTCATTGTTATTACCTAGACAGAGAGAGAAAGAGAGAGAGATAAAGAGGTAGAGATAGAGAGATAGATAGTTACAGATAGATAAAGATAGAGATTATGAGAGACAGAGGGAATGAACCAGCAAAGAGAGAGAGTGAGAGCAAGTGAAACAACAGAACGGATGCCATTTTCTGTCACTAAGCCACCCTTTATTTACATGTGCAAAGTACATGCACTCTGACCGGCCAGCTCAGAGCCAGTCCCTAGAGTGAGGACACTGTCTGAGACTCCTGTTTATATCCCAGGGCTCCCTCATTCTAATCCCTACAGAAAGGAACGGGCCAAAGAATTCAACTAAATGGCGAAAGCTACACATTTTGGGAAGTATTTAAGTTTCTAAAGAATCGAGTAATTACAAGTAGAGCTGTTAAAGTTAAAATTGTCAAATTTGGTCCTTACCTTTGTTGTTGTCGAATAAAATTGCAACCTGACTGCTCGTGTGCATAGTCCTTTCCCTGAGAGACAGAGAGGCACCTGAGTAAATTCATCTCCTGGTCGAGTGAGTCCACACGGTCCTGGGGATACCCTGAAGCTAACAACAACAGACACATAAATCTCTACGCTTTTCCAAATCTGCACAGTTTGAAAAATCGGGAAAATGCTCTTGGTGATTTATCTTTCCCAGATCCAAAGAATGAACCGCCTTTCTCTATGTTGAACTTCTCCTATTGTTTTGCAGTCACTTAATCTGCCAATGACCCCTTGGGTTGGCCCAGCAGTTATTGTTCGTTCCTCGTTGTTTTTGAGGAGCTGGACGTCAGCTGCCTCTTGAACCACTGTTGTGCTTGGGCCATAGATATATCCAAAACCAATATGCTGTCAGGAAGGGAACTCCAGGACTTTGACCCCATTGATAGCGGAGGAATGGTAATACAGTATCAAGTCAGGCTGGTATGTGGCTTGGAGTGGAACCTTGTAGGTGTTGGGGTGCACATGCGTTAGCTGTCTTTGTTCCACCGAGGTCATGTGTTTGAAACTCGCTGTCAAAGAAACCTCATTAAGGTCAACTGAACTGCATCTTGTAAATGGCCCACACAGCAGTAAATGCTCACTGGTGATGAAGAAAATTAGGGGGAAGAGGGTATTGAGATGGATAGAGTCATACAGCATGGACACAGGGCCTTCAGTCCAACCAGTCCATGCCGACCATAATCAGAAAATAAACTAGTCCCGCCTGCCTGCTCCTGGCCCATATCCCTCCAAACCCTTTCCTGTTCATGTCCTTATCCAAATGTCTTTTAAATGGTATAACTGTACCCACAATCCACCACTTCCTCAGGAAGTTCAGTCCAGACATGACAGGCTCTCTGTGTAAAAAAAAAACTGACCCCCGTGTCTTTTTTAAATCTCTCTCTTCTCACCTTAGAAATGTGCCCCCTAATTTTGAAATCCACCCCCCCCCCCCCCCCCCCCAGGAAAAGACACCTACCATTCAGCCCATCTATGCCCCTCATGATTTTATAAACATCCATAAGGTCACTCCCTCAACCTCATACATTCCAGTGAAAAAAGTCCCAGGCCTATCCACCCTCTCTTTATAACCCAAACCCTCCATTCCCAGCAATGTCCCGACAAATCTCTTCTGAACCCTCTCTAGATTAATAATATCCTTCCTATAACAGGGCAACCAGAACTGGACACAGTACTCCCGAAGAGGTCTCACTAACATCCTGTACAACATCAACGTGACGTCGCAACCCCTACACTCGAAGGTCTGAGCAATAAAGGCGAGCGTGCATTTCCATAGCTGCATTTCCCCTACAGCTTCTTAGTTGCAATCTGTTGTAATAGTTGATTGATTTGACTTATTACTGCCACATGTGCCAAGATACAGAGAAAAATACTGATTTGCATGCTATTCAGACAAATCATACCTGGCATAGGTACATCAGGGTGATAGACCCCTCAACCTCCTACCCTTCAGTGAAAAAAAATCCCAGCCTATCCAGCCTCTAGTTATATCTGTTATGAGGCGAAAGTGGGTACTGCAGATGCTGGAGATCAGAGTCAAGATTAGAGTGGTGCTGGAAAAGCACAGCAGGTCAGGCAGCATCCGGAGAGCAGGAAAATCGACAAACGTCGATGCTGTCTGACCTGCTGTGCTTCTCCAGCACCACTTTAATCTTATATCTGTTATATCTACTTATATAAAGGTGTGCAGGTTAGGGTGGGTTGGCCATGCTAAATTGCCCATAGTATTCAGCGATGTGTAGGTTAGGGTGGGTTGGCCATGCTAAATTGCCCATAGGGTTCAGGGATGTGTAGGTTAGGTGCATTAGTCAGGGGTAAATGTAGGATAGGGGAATGGGTCTGGGTGGGTTACTCTTCGGAGGGTCAGTGTGGACTTGTTGGGTCGAAGGGCCTGTTTCCACACTGTAGGGATTCTATGATCTCAAATGCTCCAGTCCCGGCAACATTCTATTCTAGACAAACAGGGGTTATCATGTCATCAGTGCTTCAGGAGGCTGGTCACAGCCCACATCAACTCCAGTCTCCCAGCCTGCCCCGAGCCCCTGCAATTTGCCCACCGACATAACAGGTCTGCAGTGGACACCATTCCCCCAGCCCGGCACTCATCCCTGGAACATCCAGACAACGAGGACACCTACGTCAGACTCCTGCTCATCCACCACAGCTCCACCTTCAACACCATCATCCCTTCCAGACTGATCTGAGAACTCTGAGACCTAGGTCTTAGCTCCACTGTCTGCAACTGGATCCTCAGCTACCTGACCCAGAGACCGCAAACAGTGACGATAGACCACAGCACCTCCTTTACAATCACCCTCAACACTGGGGACCCCCACGGATGCATTCTTTGCCCCCTACTGTATTCCCTGTACACCCATGACTGTGTTGCCAAACTCCAAACGAATGCTGTCTACAGGTTTGTTGACGATACCATCGTGGTAGGATGGATATCAAACAATGATGAGTTAGAATACAGAGACAGTGGGTTTGGTGTCGTGATGCCATGATAACAATCCCTCTCTCAATTGAGACTAAAGAACCAATCAGAAAGAAGGGAGGAGAATGTGCCTCCATCTACATCAGTGGTGCTGAGGTTGACAGGGTGAAAAGCATCAAGTTCCTCGGAGTGATGATAACTGACAATCTGTCCCGGACTTCCCAAGTAGATGCGACGGTGAAGAAGGCACAACCTTCCTCAGGCGGCTCAGGAGATTTGGCGTGTCCATAACGACTCTCACCAACTTTTACAAACGCTCCACTGAAAGTACACTGTCCAGATGCATCACGGCTTGATATAGCAACTGCTCTGCCCAGGACTGGAAGAAACTACTGAAGGTGGTGTGCACATCCCAGACCATCATGGAAGGCAACCTTCTATCCATGGCTCCACTTACACTTCTTGTTGCTGTGGAAAGGCTGCCAACACCATCAAAGACTCCTCCAACCGGCAATGCTCTCCTACAACCTCTTCCATGAGGCAGAAGTTTGAATACACACACACCAACAGGTTCAAGAACAGCTTCTTCCCTGCCTTTATGAGACGGATGACTGGACCTCTCTCATTTCAAATAATGCTGGTCTTGCTAATGTTGATCTTGCCTAGCACATGCCCTTTGCGATGTAACTTATATGCCTCTGGCTAGTGCTTTTTCACTCGATGATCTGTATGTCCTTGCTTACTATGATCTGCCGATACTGCTTGCAGACAAAGCTTTTCACTGCACTTAGGTACATGTGATCAATCGAATCAAATCAAAGTAAGGATGCAGAGAAGGTAGTTTTATATAGAAGGGACTGTTTAATGAAACTTCCCAAATGCTAGTGACTAATATAACATTGAGCAATAATTCACCCAAACCCCCACCAACCACAACTCCATGGCCTTCGTTTCATAGTATCTAGGTTTGTTAAACCAGGATGATTAAGTTAGCGAGATTAAGCAAGTTCTGTTATCACCAGCTTAATCATTACTTACATTTATGGATTAATGATCAGTTCAACCCAACAAGCATTATGTCTCTGTTACAGCCTCTCCGTCAGTGTCATGAGCTCTCCCTCAGCCACAATCCTTCTCCTTCAGTGCTGCCATCTCTGAGCTGCAGCCATGGGCTTCAATGATATCCTGGAGGATGTCGGAAGTATGGGCAAGTTCCAAATCATCCACATTTTGTTGCTGACATCCCCATCTCTGCTCCTGACCATGCACAACCTGCTTCAGAACTTCCTGGCCGCTGTTCCTGATCATCACTGCAGGATCCCTTTGGAAGTGAATGACTCGAGGTACGCCAATGTCACGGGGAGGCTGCAGACGGAGGAACTTCTCCGGGTTTTCATCCCTCTGGACCAGGACCAACAGCCGGAGAAATGCCTGATGTACTCCTCACCTCAATGGCACCTTCTGGATCTCAACGGGACGCACGCAAACGTGACTGAGTACCACACGCAGAAGTGCACTGACGGGTGGACCTATGACAACTCTAAGTTCAAAGCCTCGACGGTTACAGAGGTAACGCCTGAGAATTTCTGTCTATTAAAGGTTCCAGTGACATTTATTGTGAAATGGAAGGAAAGTGAATAAATGGATGCGTGTCCCCCAAAATAACCTCACACCTGTGAGGTGTTTATAAGTAAAACACCCATGCATATGTGCACATCAACCCAGTGTCCTCAAAATTTCCCAAAGGGTAAAGGTGTGGCATTAAGGTATAACGGTTCTACGCTCCTCTTCATGCCTAATCCGCTAATTCCAATGGGTCAAAGCAAAGGCATCTGAACAACCCTGTTACTGTCAGCCAAGGGCTCAGCTCATAGCATCATTGAGCATGGAAATAGACTCTCAGTCCGAGTGGACCCCATTTACCTCTCCACCCCTGAGGATCCCAGCCTCATTCCTGACGAAGGGCTCTGGCCCGAAACATCGATTTTCCTGCTCCTCGGATGCTGCCTGGCCTGCTGTGCTTTTCCAGCAACACACTCTCAACTCACTCTCTCTCAGTCCAACTCATCCATGCTGTCGAAGCTTCCCAAACCCAAACTAGCCCCCATTTGCTTGCGTTAGGTCCATATCCCCCTAAACCTTTCCTATCCATGTACCTGTCCAAATGTCTTTTAAATGTTGGAACTGTACCAGCATCCACCACTTCCTCCAATAGTTTGTTCCACACACGAACCACCCATTGTGTGAAAAAGTTGCCCCTCGGGCCCCTTTTAAGCTTTCCACCTCTCTCACCGTAAAATTATGGCCCTCTATATTTGAACTCCTCCATACGAGGGAAAAGACCTTTGCTACGTTTATTAAATCGTGAGAGTATTCCATAGGAGGCCTAACCAATTTCCTGTACAGACGCAACATGGCATTTCAACTCCTATACTCAATGCACTAACCAATAAAGGCAAGCATGCTATACACCTTCTTCACTAATCTGTCTACCTGTGACTCCACTTTCAAGGAATAATGAATCTGCACCCCCTGGACTCTTTGTTCAGCAACACTCCCCAGAACCTTACCACTAAGTGTATAAGTCTTGCTCTGATTTGCCTTTCCAAAGTTGAGCACCTCAAATTTACCTAAATTAAACTCCATTTGCCACGCCTAGGCCCATCTGATCAAGGTCCTGTTGAACTCTGTGGTAACCTCCTTCACTGTCCACTACTGTGGGTCTCAAGGTCATCTTTAGTCCATGAGGGAAAAAATGGGTCACTGGTGTTTTTCTCAACATGTAAATGTGCACATGGACAGCGTGATGGCTCAGTGGTCGGCGCTGCTACCTCACAGCGCCAGGGACCTGTGTTCAATTCCGGGCTTGGGTGACTGTCTGTGTGGAGTTTGCACATTCTCCCTGTCTCTGTGTGGGGTTTCCTCCGGGTGCTCCAGTTTCCTCCCACAATCCAAAGATGTGCAGGTTAGGGTAGATTGGCCATGCTAAATTGCCCAGAATGTTCAGGGATGTGGAGGTTAGGTGCATTAGTCAGGGGTAGTAGAGGATAATTGGGGTGGGTAACTCTTTGGAGGGTCGGTGTGGACTTGTTGGGCCAAAGGGCCCGTTTCCACATGAAGGGATTCTATGATATTGATTTTTATATTTTTGCCCTTTTTATCTGTCAGGTATGACCACACAAATCAGGAACATGTACGGAGGGTTTGAGTTATAAAGAAAGGCTGGATAGGCTAGGCCTTTTTTCACTGGTGCGTAGAAGGTTGAGGGTGAACTTATAGAGATTTATAAAATCATGAGGGGTATTAATAAGATGAATGGCAGATGTCTTCTCCCTAGGTGGAGGATTTCAAGACTAGGGGGCACATGTTTAAGGTGAAAGGAGAAAGATTTTAAGAAGACATGTGGGGCTTTTTTTTTACACAGAGGGTGGTGTATGTGTGGAATGAACGTCCAGAGGAAGTGGTGGATAAGGGTACAGTTACAATGTTTAAGAGATGTTCAGATAAGTTGTCATCATGTTCATCATCATCGGCGGTCCCTCATGGATGAGGATGACTCTCTCCCACACTCAGGGTGAGTCCATAGATGGCTGTTCAGACCGAGGGGGCTACTGCAGGCCCTGTTACACTTGGGGTGGTCGTGGGAAGGGGGTGGTGGGTGGGGCATTGTCATGGCAGTGCACCCCTTACGCTGTTGCTGCTCGGCTTCCGCCTTTTCCCGACGGCAAGCCTCAAGGAGCTCGACACCTTCCCGGCTACTGCTCTCCAACTTTGGATGGTCTTGGGCCAGTGATTCCCAGGTGTCTGTGGGAATGCTGCACTTCCCCGGTGAGGCCTTGAGGGTATCCCTGAAGTGCTTTCTCTGTCCACCAGGGGCTCCACTCAGTTTCGGAGCTGGGGTAGAGCACCTGCTCGGATAGTCTTGTGTTGGTCATGCAGACGACGTGCCCAGCCCATCGCAGACAATCGAGATGGGGGTCAGTGCCTCGATGCTGGGGATGTTGGCCTGGTCAAGGAATCTAGGTAATTACACGAATAGGAAAGGTTTGGAGAGATATGTGCCAGGAGCAGGCAGGTGGGACTAGTTTAGTCTGGGATTAGGGTCGGCATGGACTGATCAGACCAAATGGTTTATTTCCATGCTGTGTGACTCTATGAGTAAATCCCTTGTATCTGTTCAACAATTCATTTCTGACTGTAAACTCAAATCTGCATTCCCACCTTGACCTATAACCTTTCACACTCTTGCTTAAAAGAATCGATTTACTTCATATTTAAAAAATATTCAAAGCCTCTGCCTTCACCACCCTTTCAAGAAAAGAGCTCCACAACTCTTGGAGATAAAATATTTCAGTTAATTGTGTTTTTAATGGGCAACTCCTACTTTATTAAATTTTTGATCATTCTTTGTGTGTTTTCATATTCTACCCAATCCTCTGATCTGCTACCTGTGTTTGCACATTTTCTAAAGGTTTTTAAAAAAAAATTATTTATTTGTGGGATGTGCTGACTGGCGCCAGCATTTATTACCTCTGTCCCTAGTTATCCCCTTGAGAAGGTGGGGGTGAGCCGCCATCTTGAACCGCTGCTGTCCACCTGCTGTGGGTTAGACCCACAATGCCCTGAGGGAAGGAATTCCAGGATTCTGACCCACCGACAGTGAAGGAATGGCCGATATATTTCCAAGTCGGGATGGTGAGTCACTCAGAGGGGAACTTAAAGGGGGTGGTGTTCCCATGCATCTGCTGCCCTTCTTCTGGATGAAGCAATCGTAGATTTTGAAGGTGCTGTCTGAGGATCTTTGGTGAATTTGTTTGAAAATACCTTTAATCTTTCAAGTTAACCACGGACCTTAGAATTCTGCTTATTCATTGCAATGTATCAATTCCGTGTATTCTGAAAATAATTTCTGAAAGGTCAGCTACTGCATTTCCAGTGACCTGTACCTTAATATAACTTGCTATAATTCACTTTAGCTGGCTCCGTTTTCATTCTTCAATCATGAAACTAAGTTAATAATGACCAAAAACCCTCGCAAATTGGCAGCGCCTACATGCTGTGAATGAATTTTTTTTAATTCCACTTATTTAAAGTTTAACAAGTTGTCTTGGACCCACTTTATTTCTTCCTCAAACTGACTATAAAATTCAATCATTTTATGGTCACAAATACCTCGTGATGCCTTTACTGTGAGATCATTAATTGGCCTGATCTTGTTGCACATTGCTAGGTCCAGAGTAGACTGCTCCCTGGTTGGTTCCTGAACTAGCTATTCTGAGAATCTATGCTCAACAACAGCTTTATCTTAGCCAGCCTCGCCCGCCTGACTGTTCCAGTAGACATGTACGTAGAACTTAGAACTACAGAGCACAGGAACAGGCCCTTCGGCCCACAAAGTTGTACTGAATATGATGCCAAACAACTTCTTCCACGCTTTTAAAGACTTCTGAATGAACCTCTCAAATTTTTAAACCTAATGTTGATCTCGCTTTTTGGCACCTTCTCTGCAGCCGTAACTTTGTATTCCTCACTCTGCTCAACCACTCTACGATCCTTGTATGATCCGATCTGCCTGTACTGTACGCAAAACGAAACTTTTCACTGTACGTGGATGCATGTGACAATAATAAATCAAATCGAATCAAGTTAAACTAATCCCTCCACTCCTTGTGTATTCGTGTGCTTGTCTAAAAGCCCCTCAAACACCCCTGTCGTATCTGCCCCCACCACCACCTCTGGCAGTGCATTCCAGACTCCTACCACTCTCTGTGTACGAAACTTGCCCCTCACATTTCCTTTGAACATTTCCCCTCTCACCTTAAATGCACACCCACAAGAATTGGAGAGATGCGGGGATTAAAGTCTCTCATGATTGTCACTGTGCCTTTCTCGCAAGCTCTCATCGTTCCCTCTTTAATGCTTCACCTTATCAGGTTACTTTGTAAATATGCACAGGCAAAGCAGATCGGTGAGCCTCTTTTGAACAGTGAGGTGCAGGAGAAGTGCTGAGGGCTTCAGTTGGGGGGGGGGGAAGGGTCCTTGGGTAGGGGGGAATTCCTGGGTACGTGATGCATCCTTTAAGATATGGCCATGACTGCGACATGGAGGGACGTGTTGTGACTGGGCACCCAAGGTGGGCTTCAGGTGATCCCATTTCTCCCGGGTCAGAGCCTGAAGTCGGATTCTGATGGCGTTGAGGGCTTCCTGATAACATGTTCGACATCCACATGTAGGGTGTTTCCAACAGGTCGCTCGGTCTCGCTGGTCAGTACTGAAGTGCAAGGCCATGGATAACGTAACTGTCACAGGTTTCAAAATTTTGAATAACCAGTGTCTGTTTAACATCTACAGGTTCATGGTTCCTTAAAGGTGGAGTCACAGATAGACAGGGTAGTGAAGAAAGTGTTTGGCATGCTTGACTTTATTGGGCAGTGCATCGAGTATAGGAGTTGGCAAGTTATTTTTATTTGTTTGTTTTTATGGGATGTGGGTGTCTCTTGCTGGGCCCAGCATTCATTTCCCCTTGTCCCTAATTGCCCCTTTGAGAAAGTGGGGGGGGAGCTGCCTCCTTGAACCACGGCAGTCCACCTGCTGTGGGTTGACCCACAATGCCCTGAGGGAGGGAATTTCAGGATTCCGACCAGTGACAGTGAAGGAACAGGGATATATTTCCAGGTCAGGACGGTGAGAGGCTCAGAGGGGAACTGCAGGGGGGTGGTGTTCCCATGTACCTGCTGCCCTTGTCCTTCGAGATGGAAGTGATAGTGGGATTGGAAGGCGCTATCTGAGAATCTTTGGTGATTTGCTGCAGTGCATCTTGTAGATGGTACACACTGCTGCTACTGAGCATCGGTGGTGGAGGGAGTGGGTGCCTGTCGATTCGGTAAAAACAATGACTGCTGATGCTGGAAACCAGATTCTGGATTAGTGGTGCTGGAAGAGCACAGCAGTTCAGGCAGCATCCAAGGAGCTTCGAAATCGACGTTTCGGGCAAAAGCCCTTCATCGATTTGGTGCCAATCGAGTGGGGCTGCTTTGTCCAGGATGGTATGGAGCTTCTTGAATGTTGCTGGGGCTGTGTTCATCCACGGGCAAGCAGGGAGTATTCCCTCACCCTCCTGACCTGTGCCTGGTCGATGGTGGACAGGCTTTGGGGACTCAGGAAGTGAATTACTTGCTTCAATATTCATAGCCACTGACCTGCTTTTGCAGCCATTGTGTTTATGTGGTGAGTCCCGTTGAGTGTTTGGTCAATGATAAGCCCCAGGATGTTGATAGTAGGGAAATTAGTGATGGCAACGCCACTGAATGTCAGCGGACAGTGGTTAGATAGTCTCTTATTGGCGATGGTCATAGCCTGGTGTTTGTGTGGCGTGAATGTTATTTGCTATTTGTCAGCCCAAGTCTGGATATTGTCTAGATCTTGTAGCGGCTATATAGGACATTGGTTAGGTCACTTTGTCTTGTCCTACAGGCAGGGCACAATCACTGGAGAACGCAACATGGTTGTGTGCAGTCAAGAGGAAGTTGCTCTGAGAGACCTCATCATTGATTCCTGACCTCATGAAGTCTCATGGTATCAGGTAAAACTTGCATCAGAAAATGTCCTGCTGATTTTCACCTACCAACTCCCTTGACCGATGAATTAGTTCTCTGCCATATTGAAGACCATTTGGTGGACACACTGGGGATGGCAATATCACAGAGTACAGCCTTGTTGGGGAATTTCAGTACTCATCACCAGGAGCGGCTCAGCAATACCATTACTTACTGAACCTGGGGTGCAGGTTCACAGTTCTTTGAAAAAGGAGTCACAGGTAGACAGAGGTAGTGAAGAAGGCGTTTACACACTCGCCTTTATTGGTCAGTGCATACACGTACCACTCTCTGCGTGAAAAAGGTTGCCCCTTAGGTCACTTTTAAATCTTTCCCCTCTCATCTTACATCTATGCCCTATGGTTTTGGACTCTCTGACCCTGGGGAAAAGACCTTGGCTATTCACCCTATCCATGCCCCTTGTGATTTTACAAACCTCTATAAGGTCACCCTTCAGCCTCCGATGCTCCAGTGAAAAGCCTATTCAGCCTCTCCCTGTAGCTCAAACCCTCCAACCCTGGTAACATCCTTGTAAATCTTTTCTGAACCCTTTCAAGTTTCACAACATCCTTCCGATAGGAGGGAGACTAGAATTGCATGCAATATTCCAAAAGTGGCCTAACCAATGTCCTGTACAGCCGCAACATGACCTCCCAACTCCTGTACTCAATACTCTGACCAATAAAGAAAAACATAACAAACGCCTTCTTCACTATCCTATCCATTTGCAATTCTACTTTCAAGGAGCTATGAACCTGCACTCCAAGGTCTCTTTGTTCAGCAACACTCCCCAGGACCTTACCATTAAGTGTATAATGGTGCACTTTATAAATGCCCTGCAGTGTGGAAACAGGCCATTCGGCCCAATAAGTCCACACCTCTGAAGAGAACTTCTGTCCCCATTCATCTGTTTGTATGTTCTTAAAAGAAAGTCAATGGTGTTACCCAACATCTACATTAAAACCTGATGAATAATTTATATTTCTATTCAGATACAAGGTGAGGCAGTAAAATTTTCAGAACGTCTGCTTGGTGTGCTGCATTTTCAGAGCATTCCAGAGTTGTTCATGCTGTTAACTCTTCAATAACTGAAGGTTCCATTCTTGTCTTGACAGTGGGACTTGGTGTGCGATCAGAGGTCGCTGAGATGGATCACACAATCGATATACATGGCTGGATTGCTGGTGGGAGCCATGGTGCTGGGCAGGCTTTCTGACAAGTAAGGATGGCAGAATGGGCACTGCAAACTGTACTGCCCAGTCAGGTTGTTCAAGCTGTTAAGACCATAAGACGTAGGCGCACAAATTAGGCCATTCAGCCCATCGAGTCAGCTCCACCATTCAATCATGGCTGATATGTTTCTCAACCCCATTTTCCCACTTACTCCCTGTAATCTTTGATCCCCTTGATACTCAAGAACCTATCCATCTCAGTCTTGCATATACTCTGTGACCTGGCCTCCACAGCCTTCAGGGGCAGTAAATTCCATAGATTCCCCACTCCCTGGCTGAAGATGTTTCTCCTTATCTCCATTCTAAAGGGTCTTCCCTTCACTCTAAGGCTGTGCCCTCCTAGTCTCTCCTACCAATGGAAACATCTTCCCAACATCTACTTTGTCATCATTCTGTATGTTTCAATTAGATCACCCTCCCCCCCCGCCCCCCAATCCTTCAAAACTCCATCAAGTATAGACCCAGAGTCCTCAAACATTCCTCACATGTTCAGCTTTTGATTCCTGGGACCATTCTCGTGAACCTCCTCTGGACCCGCTCCAGGGCCAGTACATCCTTCCTGAGATATGGGGCCCAAAACTGTGTACAATACTCCAAATGTGGTCTGACCAGCGCCTTACAGAGCATCAGGTGTACGTCCCTGTTTTTATATTCAAGTCCTCTAAAAATGAATGCCACCATTGTATTTGCCTTCCTAACTACCGACTCAACCTGCAACTTCACCTTGAGAGAATCCTGGACTAGAACTCCCAAGTCTCTTTGCACTTCAGACTCCTGAAATTTCTCCCCATTTACAAAATAGTCCATGCCTCTATTCTTCCTACCAAAAGGGCATGACCTCACACTTCCCCCACATTGTACGCCATCTGCCACTTCTTTGCCCACTCTCCGAACCTGTCCAAATCTTTCTGCAGTCTCCCTGCCTCCTCAATGCTACCTGTCCTTCTACCTATCTGTTGGCTCAGGAATTGACTTTGTACGACTTCTGATTAGTCCTCCAGCTACGCTTTCAGCAAATGGTGGTGGAAATTTCTCAGGAATCCTATCCCACATCCGGCTTGATGATCCGGCCCCTTTAGGGAAAAGAATTAGCTTTATTATGATGAGTACAGTGAAGGGTTTACAAGTCACCATTACGCCATCTTAGGTACCAAGGTACAGATTCTTAAGTATAAATTATTCAGTAAGAAAAAAATATAGAAATACAAAGTCCAGCAATTAATCAGAAAAATAGAGAAATATGAGTTCAGAATTGCTGTTTGTGAGTTATAGACTCATAGCACGGAGAAAGCCCTTTGGCCCAAACTGGTCCATACTGACCAAAATGTCCATCCACACTCACCCCATTTCCCTGCACTTGGCCCATATCCTTCTAAAGCTTTCCTATCCATGTGTTTGTCCAAATGCCTTCTAAATGTTGTTAATATACCTGCTTCAACCACTTCCACTGGCAGCTGATTCCATTCTTTGAACATGGGATGCAATTAATACCGATTAGATTCAGACATCCAGCATGTTCCACAAAGACAGTAGCCTCTGAATGTTCCGTCATGCAGCTGGACTCACAGTAAATTGCCCTGCACCAACCAAAGAAGAGACGCCTGAATTGATTTATAAAGAAGTCTCACATATTCCCGATTTAAATTCTACCTCCAACTGGGGATAACTGCCCAATCAACGCAACTACAAAATGCTGATTGACACAAGACAACTTTGACATCACACATGTCTACCTCAACCATCAGCACCAATAATTACAGGAATCAGCAGACTCCTTCATTAATGAGAGCCTTCCGGCACAGTCTGGAGGCAAGGCCCAGAGCGGAATGGAGACAAGGCCCAGAGCGGAATGGAGGCAAGGCCCATAGTGGGATGGAGGCAAGTCACAGAGCAAAATGAAGTCAAGTCCCAGAGCAGAATGGAATCAAGGCCCAGAGTGGAATGTAGGCAAGGGCCCAGAGCAAAATGAAGTCAAGTCCCAGAGCGGAATGGAGGAACGTCCCAGAGCAGAATGGAATCTAGTCCCAGAGCAGAATGGAGGCAAGTCCCAGAGCAGAATGGAGGCAAGTCCCAGAGTGGAATGGAGGCAAGGCCCAGAGTGGAATGGAGGCAAGTTCCAGAGCAAAATGGAGGCAAAACACAGAGCAGAATGGAGGCAAGTCCCAGAGCGGAATGGAGGCAGGTCCCAGAGCAGAATGGAGGAACGTCCCAGAGCGGAATGGAGGCAAGTCCGAGAGCGGAATGGAGACAAGTCCCAGAGCGGAATGGAGGCAAGGCCCAGAGCGGAATGGAGGCAAGTCCCAGAGCGGAATGGAGGCAAAACCTAGAGCAGAATGGAGGCAAGTCCCAGAGTGGAATGGAGGCAAAGCCCAGAGCAGAATGGAGACAAGTCCCAGAGCAGAATGGAGGCAAGTCCCAGAGCGGAATGGAGGCAGGTCCCAGAGCAGAATGGAGGAACGTCCGAGAGCGGGATGGAGACAAGTCCGAGAGCAGAATGGAGACAAGTCCCAGAGCGGAATGGAGGCAAGGCCCAGAGCGGAATGGAGGCAAGGCCCAGAGCGGAATGGAGGCAAGTCCCAGAGCAGAATGGAGGCAAGTCCCAGAGCAGAATGGAGGCAAGACCCAGAGCAGAATGGAGGCAAGGCCCAGAGTAGAATGGAGGCAAGGCCCAGAGTGGAATGGAGGCAGGTCCCAGAGCAGAATGGAGGCAAGTTCCAGAGCAGAATGGAGGCAAGTCCCAGAGCAAAATGAAGTCAAGTCCCAGAGCGGAATGGAATCAAGTCCCAGAGTGGAATGGAATCAAGTCCCAGAGTGGAATGGAGGCAAGTCCCAGAGTGGAATGGAGGCAAGTTCCAGAGCAGAATGGAGGCAAGTTCCAGAGCAGAATGGAGGCAAGTCCCAGAGCAAAATGAAGTCAAGTCCCAGAGCGGAATGGAATCAAGTCCCAGAGTGGAATGGAGGCAAGTCCCAGAGCGGAATGGAATCAAGTCCCAGAGCGGAATGGAGGCAAGTCCCAGAGCGGAATGGAGGCAAGTTCCAGAGTGGAATGGAGGCAAGGCCCAGAGCAGAATGGAGGCAAAACACAGAGCAGAATGGAGGCAAGTCCCAGAGCGGAATGGAGACAAGTCCCAGAGCGGAATGGAGACAAGTCCCAGAGTGGAATGGAGGCAAGTCCCAGAGCAGGATGGAGGCAGGTCCCAGAGCAGAATGGAGGCAAGGCCCAGAGTGGAGTGGAATCAAGTCCCAGAGCAGAATGGAGGCAAGGCCCAGAGTGGAATGGAGGCAGGTCCCAGAGCAGAATGGAGACAAGTCCCAGAGCAGAATGGAGGCAGGTCCCAGAGCAGAATGGAGGCAGGTCCCAGGGAGGCAAGGCCCAGAGTGGAATGGATGCAAGTTCCAGAGCAAAGTGAAGTCAAGTCCCAGAGCAGAATGGAGGCAGGTCCCAGAGCAGAATGGAGGCAAGTTCCAGAGCAGAATGGAGACAAGTCCCAGAGTGGAATGGAGGCAGGTCCCAGAGCAGATTGGAGACAAATCCCAGAGCAAAATGAAGTCAAGGCCCAGAGCGGAATGGAGGCAAGACCCAGAGCAGAATGGAGGCAAGTCCCAGAGCAGAATGGAGGCAAGTCCCAAGTTGAATGGAGTCAAGAATCAGAGCAGAATGAAGGCAAGGCCCAGAGTGAAATGGAGACGATATGCCAGCATACACTGTATGAGGCAGTACTACAGTCAATGTTCATGTGTAAGTCAAGGGTGACTTGGAGTTGGGATACCAGCCTCTGTAGCGTTATTTCAAGCAGGTTCGAACTTCCCCTCAGTTTTGGCGAGCTTCTTATTGGGCAGACCAGACATCTTTGGGCCTTGCCTGTCTCTGGACCCGGACTGAGACTAGAATGAAGAATATCCCAGTTATACACTCTTTGTCTGGACTGCTAAGTTGTCTTTAGATTGCTAAACAATTAAAATGATTACTCTGACCACGATTCCATTTTGAATGAGCTTATCCTTCCACGCCCCTTGAACTGGCCAATCGATGTGAATCATTAGAATTTGAATTAGCTTTCTTGTCACATATACTCACATGACTACAGTGAAAAGTTGCCATTTACAGGGCCATCTTAGGTACCGAGGTACCCAGGCGCAGAGATTGTTAAGGAAAACTTCTGAGGGAAAAAGAATAGAAAAATAGAGAATTAGTAAGTCCAGCATGACAGATGTTTGGATTAATTATTTTCTAATTTAATCCAAAAATTAATCCAAGTTACCCTTTATTTCCACATAAACATTGACTATAGTACTGCCTCATACAGGGTCAGGCACCAGCATATCCCTGACACTTGATCCTTTTATCTCAGGCAGGCCTGTCGTTAAGCTTGAAAAGGTTCAGAAAACATTAACAGTGCAGGAAGCTTCCGCTATTTCAGGTGTATAGTTTTTGCCGGTTTATCAAGAGGGCCCAGTTTAAAACAAAGTTTGATTAGGTTACCTACAGTATGGAAACAGGCCCTTTGGCCCAACAAGTTCACACCGACCCTCCAAAGAGTAACCCATCCCCCCGTACATTTACCCTGAACACGATGGACAATTTAGCACAGCCAATTCACCTGGCTTACACATCTTTGGACTGGGGGAGGAAACCCACACAGACACAGGGAGATTGTGCAAACTCCACAGAGACAGTCACCCGAGGTAGGAAGTGAACCTGGGTCCCAACTGCTGTGCGGCTGCAGTGCTAATCACTGAGCCACCATGCCACCCTGCTTTTAAGCTGTTAATTCAGTTCTGGTCTCCCTGCTATAGAAAAGATGTTTTTCAGCTTGAAAGGATTCAGGAAAGATTAACAAGGATGTTGCCAGGGTTGGAGCCATGGGAGAGGCTGAATAGGCTGGGGCTATTTTTACTGGAGAGTCAGAGGCTGAGGAGTGACCTTATAGAGGTTTGTAAAATCACGAAGGGCATGGATAGGGTGAATAGCCAAGATATTTTTCCCAGGGGTGTGGGTGTCCTAAACTAGAGGACATAGGCTTAAGGTGAGAGGGTAAACATTTAAAAGGGATCGAAAGGGCAGACTTTTTCATGCATTGGGTGGTGGGTGTATGGAATGAGCTGCCAGAGGAAGTGGTGGAGGCTGGTACAATGACAACATTTAAAAGGCATCTGGATGGGTACGTGAATAGGAAGGGTTTGGAGGGATATGGGCCAAGTGCAGGCAGGCAGGATTAGATTGGGTTTGGATATTTGGTCGGCATGAACGAGATGGGCTGAAGGGTCTATTTCGGTGCCGCACGTCTCTGTGACAGCCAGCCAATAATGAATTGACAAGCAGAAACCTTAGTCAAGGCCGTTCCTCCAGATTGGCACTGGGTCCCCAATGATGGAACTGAGTGTGTTCATGAACAAAAGACCCAAAGAACCACAGATGATGGACAAAGCAGGAACTGTTTCAGAAACTCAGCAGGTCTGGCAGCGTCTGTGGAGAAAGAGCTGAGTTAATGTTTCGAGTCCAGCACTGCAAGACCTGCTGAGTTTTTCCAGCAATTCTAGTTGGTGTTGAGGGATATTGGAAACTAACTGAGACGGTTGTGGGCAATCTATGTTAAAATACCATTCACGACCCGACCTTATGAGTGGGTTTACGCCCGAAACATTGATTCTCCTGCTCTTCAGATGCTGCCTGACCTGTTGTGCTTTCCTAGCGCCACAGTTTTTGATTTAAGAATGGTAATCTTTAGCTCAACATTCAGGAAAACAGGTTGGTGGGGCTAGGTTGTAAGAATAAAACATTGTTGCTGTGAGAGTTTAAAGCTGCAACACTCTGCGCCAATAGCTGTCAGTTCTGGTTACTCAGTTATATTAAGCTGGAGATGGTACAGAAGAGACTTAACAGGATGTTGCGGGGTATGGGGGGGGTGGTTTGAGTTATAAGGAGAGGCTGGTTAGGCTGGGACTTTTTTTCACTGGAGTGTAGGAGTTTGAGAGGCGACATTATAAAAGTTTATAAAATAATGAAGGGTATAGATAGTATTAATGGTTTTCCCTAGGATGGAGGATTTCAAGACTAGGGGCACATTTTTAAGGTGACAGGATAAAGATTTTAAAAAGACACAAGGGACAAACCTTTTACACAGAGGGTGGCTTGTGTGTGGAATGAACTTCCAGAGGAAGTGGTGCTTGTGGGTACAATTACAACTTTTAAAAGACATTTGGATAGCTACATGAATAGGAAAGGGTTTGGAGGGATATTGGCCAGAAGCAGGCAGCTGGGACTAGTTTAGTTTGGGATCATGGTCGACACAGACTGGTTGGACAGGAATTCCTGATGAAGAGCGTATGCTCGAAACATCGACTCTCCTGCTCCTTGGATTCTGCCTGACCAGCTGCGCTTTTCCAGCACCACAACTCTATTTAAGCCCATGTCTCTACAAACAGTAGGCAACACACAGCAAACGGGTGAATGACTCACCAGTATCATTACATTGCACTGTTAGAACATACAACATACAGCATTACAACGCAGTACAGGCACTTCGGCCCTCGATGCTGTGCCGACCTGTGAAACCGAGCTGAAGCCTACACTATTCCATTATCATCCATATGTTTATCCAATGACTGCAGTGCGTTCCACACCCCTACAAGTCTCTGAATAAAGAATCTATCTTTGACATCTGTTCTATTATCTATCAGCCCTCAGTTTAAAACTATGTCCCCTCGTGCTAGCCATCACCATCTGAGGGAAAAGGCTCTCATTGATAAACCATAAATAATCCTCTCATCATCTTGTATGTCTCTATTAAGTCACCTCTCAACCTTCTTCTCTAACAAAAACAGCCTCAAGTCCCTCAGCCTTTCCTCATAAGATCCTCCCTCCATACCAGGCAACATCCTGCTAAATCTCCTCTGCACCCTTTCCAAAGCTTCCACATCCTTCCTATAATGCAGCGACCAGAACTTTACGCAGTACTCCAAGTGCGGCCGCACCAGGGTTTTTTGCAGTTGCCACATGACCTCACGGCTCTGAAACTCAATCCCCCTACCAATAAAAGCTGACATAACTGTATGCCTTCTTAACAACCCTACCAATCTGGGTGGCAACTTTCAGAGATCTTTCTGCTAATCCACACTACTAAGAATCTTACTATTAGCCCAGTACTCTGCATTCCTGTTATTCCTTCCAAAGTGAATCACTTCACACTTTTCCACATTAAACTCCAGCCCAGCTCTGCAGCTTATCTATGCTCCTCTGTAACCTACAACATCCTTCCACACTGTCCACAACTCCATCGGCTTTAGTGTCATCCAAAATTTACTAACCCATCCTTTTACACCCTCATCCAGGTCATTTATAAAAATGAAAAACAGCAGTGTCCCCAAAACAGATCCTTGCAGTACACCACTAGTAACTGAACTCCAGGATGAACATTTCCCATCAACCACCATCCTCTGTCTTCTTTGAGCTCGCCAATTTCTGATCCAAATCGCTCTATCACCTTCAAGCCCAAACCTCTGTATTTTCTGCAACACCTTACTGAAATCCATATACACCACATCAACCACTTTACCCTCATCCACCTGTTTGGTCACCTTCTCAAAGAATCTCAAAGGTTTCACCTTCACAAAACCATGTTGACTATCCCTAATCAAATGATTCCTGTCTAGATGATTATAAATCCCATCTCTTATAATCCTTTTCAACACCTTACCCACAACCGGAGTAAGGCTCCCTGGTCTATAATTACCAGGGCTGTCTCTACTCCCCTTCTTGAACAAGGAGACAACATTTGCTACCCTCCAGTCTTCTGGCACTATTCCTGTAGACAATGACGACATAAAGATCAAAGCCAAGTGCTCTGCAATCTACTCCCTAGCTTCCCAGAGAATCCTAGGATAAATCCCATCTGGCCCAGGGGACTTATCTATTTTCACACTTTCCAGAACTACTAACTCCTCCTCGTTATGAACCTCAATCCTGACTCGTCCAGTAGCCTGTTTCTCAGTATTCTCCTTTGCAACATTGTCTTTTCTCTCTGTGAATACTGACAAAAAATATTCATTTAGCTCCTCTCCTATGTCTTCGAACTCCACGCACAACTTTCCATTACTGTCCTTGACAGGCCCTAATCTTACTCTAGTCATTCTTTTATTCCTGACATAGCTATAGAAGGCTTTAGGGTTTTTCTTGATCCTACCTTGCAAAAACTTCTCATGTCCTCTCCTGGCTCTTCTTAGCTCCCTCTTTAGGTCCAGCATGGCTAACTTGTAACACTCAAGCGCCCTGAGCCTTCACGCCTCATCTTTACATGAACCTCCTTCTTCCTCTTGACAAAATATTCAACTTCTTTAGTAAACACTGGTTCCCTCGCTCAACTACTTCCTCCCTGCCTGACAGGTACATACTTATCAAGGACACGCAGTAACTATCCCTGGATGCTCCACATTTCAGTTGTGCCCATTCCCTGCCGTTTCCTTTCCCATCCTATGCATCCTAAATCTTGCCTAATTTCATCCTAATTGCCTACCCCCCAGCTATAATCCTTGCCCTGTGGTATATATCTATTCCTCTCCATCGCTAAAGTAAACTTAACCGAATTGTGGTCACTATCACCAAACTGCTCACCTATCTCCAAATCTAATGCCTGTTAAACATGCAAAACTACTCTTTCCTTTCCCCTGAATTTGACCCTGTCTTTGCCATTGACAGGTTCGGGAGGCGGAGTCTCCTGCTGTGGTCCCACTTCCAGATGGCAGTGTCGGGAACCTGCGCTGCGTTCTCCTCCTCCTATCCCTTGCTCTGCTTCTGGAGGTTTCTCTGTGGGATGGCAACATCGGGGCTGATCCTCAACGCTTTCTCCCTGCGTAAGTGAAATGTGCTCCACATCGTGTCGGTGCCACATGGGCTCTCATCAGAGAACTCTCTAACGACGCCTTCAAACACACACCTATTCCCACCACCCATCCAGTAAAAGCAATAACAATATCCCCGAGGTGCTCACAGGCTTGCTGAGTACTAAAGCAGATCAAATCTTATTTTGGACGCCCTTGACTTAATTCAGCATTCTGTCTCTTTCTCTCTGTCCCTCACCAACTGTTCTCTCTGTGCAAAAGAAAGCAGGCAGCACGTCAATCTCAGTATCTTCGCTCATCTAAAGCTTCTATTCAAATAGCCTTCCAACTTGGCACTGCCCTCATGAAGGGCTTAGGCCCGAGACGTCGATTCTCCTGCTCCTCGGATGCTGCCTGACCTGCTGTGCTTCTCCAGCACCACACACTCTCGACTCTGATCTCCAGCCTCCGCAGTCCTCACTTTCTCCTAAAGTTTCCCTTCAGACGAGCTATTAACCGCCGCATGTGATCCTGACAGTGTCAGGCCATCCTTACTTCCTGAAATAGTCAAATCCCATTGTATGACTCGCTTGAGGGCCCTCTTGTGGTGCAGAGACAGTGTCCCTCTCCCTGGACCAAGGGTTCAAGTCCCACCTGTTCCAGAGGTGTGTCATTAGGTTGCTGAGCAGGTTGGTTATAAAAATAGGTTAACAACAAAAATATATAAAGTTGTTTGATTTGAGCGACCAGATTCAATCTCCGATGGAGAAATGATTTTCAGAACATAGTGGTGCTTTACTTCTTGTTGAATCCGGAAGATTCTATCAAGGGGAGTGCACCTCTTGACAACCTTCTGGTGATGTACATCGGCTTCTCATCTTTGTAATTCACTTCCAAAGGATATCAGTGCAAACCAAGTAATATCCTTTGAGGAGGTGTTTTTGAGGGAATGAATCATACTGTCACCTGCACTTTAGAGTGAAAAATATAGTAAAATACTGTAAACTGCTTTCACTGTTGGTCATGAATAACAGACAAGGTCTTTTCCCTGGGGTGGGGGAGTCCAGAACTAAAGATTCAGGGTGAAAGGGGAAAGATATAAAAGGGACCTGAGGGGCAACTTTTTCACACAGAGGGTGGTGCGTGTGTGGAATGAGCTGCCAGAGGAAGTGGTGGAGGCTGGTACAATGACAACATTTAAAAGGCATCTGGATGGGTATGTGAATAGGAAGGGTTTAGAGGGATATGGGTCAAGTGCTGGCAAATGGGACTAGATTAGTTTAGGATATCTGGTCGGCATGAACGGGTTGGACTGAAGGGTCTGTTTCTGTGCTGTACATCTCTATGACACGATGACTATGATTCAGGCATCATTTTGAATAGTTTAGGAATAAATAAAACAAAAAGATACATTTGTTTTGCCGAGAACACAGGAGGTTGAGGAGGCAGCCTGACAGAGGTTTATAAGATTGTGAATGGCATGGATAGAGTGGAAAATAGAGGTTTTTTCCTAGGGTAGAGGAGTTAGTTACCAGGTTCAAGGTGTGGGGGAGGGGATGTTTCAAAGAGATGTGCGAGGCAAATTTTTCACACAAAGGGTGGTGAATGCCTGGAACGTGCTGCCAGAAGAGATGGTGGAAGCAGACACAATAGCAGCATTCAAGAAGCACCTGGGATAGGAAGGGAATAGAGGGATACGGATCCTGTGAGCAAAGACAGTTTTAGTATGGATGGGCAAAATGTGTTGGTGCAGGCTTGGAGGGCCGAAGGACCGGTATTGTTATATAGTCATAGAGCCATACAGTACGGAAACAGACCCTTCAGTTCAACCAGTCCATGTCAAACATAATCCCAAACTACATTAGTCGCACCTGCCTGTTCCTGACGAAGGAGCAGTGCTCTGAAAGCTTGATTTCAAATAAACCCGCTGGACTATAACCTGGTGTCATGTGACTTCTGACAATCTCTGATGTCAAAAATGGAAGAACTTTCAATTTGTGTCCGAGCCTCCCACCTCCTTTATAGGAGCAAATGCTATGAAAATCCATTCAATCCTGACTACTCACTTCTGACACCGTGCGTGTGAAAAATACTCACCATTAACACTTTTACTAAAAAAAGATTAGATTGCAAGTATTGCGAGCTACAATGGATTTCTCCCGAAGTTTCCTTTAAAAGTGAGAAGTGTGGTTATTGGCGAGTCAGAGTGGAGCAGGAAAAAGCACAGCAGGCCAAGCAGCATCAGAGGAGGAAGGGGATTTGACGTTTCAGGCTGGAACCTTTCATCTGTCCTGAAACATCGGCTGCCCTTCTCCTCTCCAATCTGATTCACTGTTTGTCAACTTCAGTAACGGCACAACCAGTGTCTTTAATTCAGTGCCCTGAATCCATTTTTGTCTTCCTTCTAGGGGTTGAATGGATCCCAACAAGATTTCGAACCTCTGTTGAAATGATTAGTAATTACGTTTACACTACTGGTCAAATGACCCTGGCTGCTGTAGCTTACGGAATCCAACACTGGCGCTGGATTCAGTTGACACTCTCTGTACCATTTTCCGTCTTCTTCTTTTATTCCTGGTAAAGTCAAAAATTATTGATCTCTTTTACGACCTGGAGAACAAATGGTCTGTCAGTACATATTAGGGTAAGGTTAGATGGAATGCGGGAAAGGATAACTAGATGAAATGATGTGAGTGACAAGAACAAAGAACTTTTAGAAACCACGTACGGGGATTTTCTTAAAGCGCAAAAAGGTAGAACTTAGAAGTCATGCTTTCTGGTTGGTCTTCCACCAATATTTGGAAAAGGGGACGAGCGTGCTCAGAAATATTGAAAAGGCAAATGAATGACAAACAACATGGTGCAACAACATGAATGGTGTGGTGGCTCAGCGGTTAGCACTCCTGCCTCACATCCGTAGGGATCTGGGTTCAATTCTACTCTTGGGTGACTGTCTGTGTGGAGTTTGCCCGTTGACTGCGTGGGGTGTGCTCTGGTTTTTCTCCCACACTCTTAAAACATAGGAGCAGAAATTTAGGCTATTCAGCCCATCGAGTATGCTCCACCATTCAATTGTGGCTGATAAGATTCTCAACCCCATTATCCCTTGACATTCAAGAACCTATCTATCTCAGTCTTAAACGTATTCAATGACCTGACCATTGCCTTCTGTGGCAATGAATTAAAATTTGTGTAGGTTAGGGTGGATTGGCCATGCTGGGATGTGCAGGCGAGGTGGGTTATGAGGTGTCCTCATTCCTGATGAATGGCTTTTGCCCGAAACGTCAATTTTCCTGCTCCTCGGATGCTGCCTGACCTGCTGTGCTTTTCCAGCACCACACTCTTGACTCTAATCTCCAGCATCTGCAGTCACCACTCTTGCCTAGGTGGGTTAGCCGTGGGGAACGCAGGGATAGGGAAGTGAGACGGGTCTGGGTGGGATGCTATTGGGAAGGTCGGTGTGGACTCAATCGCTGGAATGGCCTGCTTCCTCGCTGCAGGGATTCCATGATCCTAAGGAAAATAATGTGTTTGCATAGAAAACCAAGATATTAATTAGATTAGATTAGATTCCCTACAGTGTGGAAGCAGGCCCTTCAGCCCAACAAGTCCACACCGACCCTCCGAAGAGTAACCTACCCAGACCCATTCCCTATATTTACCCCTGACTAATGCACCTATCACTATGGGCAATTTAGCACGGCCAATTCACCTGACCTGCACATCTTTGGACTCCACAATTAAGTTCAATAAGATCTTTTTGCGGACTCAGCTCCACTAACCCGTCCACTCACCCAAACCCTTGATTCATTTACTGTTCAAAAATCTATCTATCTTCGTCTTAAAAACATTTAATGAGGTTGCCTCACTGGGCAGAGAATTCCATACATTCGCAATCCTTTGGGTGAAGACATTCCTCCTCAACTCAGTCCTAAGTCTTCTCCTTCTTACTTTGAGATGCTATGTCCCCTACCTCTAGTTTCACATGCCAGTGGAAACAACCTCTCTGCTTCTGCTTTCTGTTCCCTTCATGTTTCTATGAGATCTCCCCTCGTTCTTATAAATTCCAATGAGTATGATCCCAGTCTACTCAATCTCTCCTCATACGCCAATCCTCTCAATTCCAGAATCAACCTGGTGAACCTCCTCTGCGCCAGTGCCAGTAGATTCTTTCTCAAGTAAGGAGACCAAAACTGTTCACAGTACTCCAGATATGGCCTCACCAGCACCCTGTAAAGCTGCAGAATGTGCTCCCTGTTTACAAACTCCATCTCTCTGGCAATGAAGGACAGTATTCCATTTACTAGAGGAACAATTTGTTATGAAGGACCACAGGGGAGTAGGGATAATGTGACTCCGTGGAGGTTAGAAAGCTTCTTTCGTTAGACAACTGTGACATCAAAGAACAAAGGTCAGCGAAAGCTACATCCTGGACATGCAGGTCTACAAAAGACAGAGGACAACTTGATCTGTGGAGAGATATGAGGCGAAGAGAAAGGAGGAACAAAAATGTTTTAATGAGAAACTTCTATAGAGGGAAGCATTGACTTGTAAATTTCAGTGGTTTAATGTCAGAGTGACCTAGTGTTTAACGTTCAGTAGCAGAAACACTTCATTTTGAAAATGTTCAAGAAATGGAAATCATAAAAAAGCAGGAGACAGGTAGAAGGGGCTAAATTCTTGAAACCAAATCATAGAAACCCCTACAGTGTCTAGGGATGTGCAGGCAGGGTGAATTAGCCAAGGCTGAAAATGTGTTGCTGGAAAAGCGCAGCAGGTCAGGCAGCATCCAGGGAACAGGAGAATCGACGTTTCGGGCATAAGCCCTTCTTCAGGAATGAGGAAAGTTTGTCCAGCAGGCTAAGATAAAAGGTAGGGAGGAGGGACTTGGGGGAGGGGTGTCGGAAATGTGATAGGTGGAAAGAGGTCAAGGTGAGGGTGATAGGTCAGACTGGTGGAGTGGGGGGGGGAGTTGAAGTGTTGAGCCACAGGGTGGTTGGGTTGTTTGGTCCGGGTGTCCCAGAGGTGTTCTCTGAAACGCTCCGCAAGTAGCCGGCCTGTCTCCCCAATATAGAGGAGGCCACATCGGGTGCAGAGGATGCAATCGATGATGTGTGTGGAGGTGCAGGTGAATCTGTGGCGGATATGGAAGTTTGATTAGCCAAGGGAAATGCAGGGTTATAGGGTAGAATGATGTCTTTGGGTGGAATGCTCTTCAGAGAGTTGGTTTGGACTCAGTGGGGCAAAGGGCCTGTTTCCACCGCTCAGGGATTCTATGAAGTTAAGACCTAGGCAGCAGTGTTTTGGATGACCTCAAGTTTATGTGTGATACAACTTGGGGGTCCTGCCTAGAATGAGTTAAAATAATCAACTATAAAGATATGATGTGGAGGTGCCAGTGTTGGACTGGAGTGGACAAAGTCAGGAATCACATGACACCACGTTATAGTGAATCAGGCTTATTAGATATCACAAGCTTTCGGAGCACTGCCCCTTCACCTGACAAAAGGGCTGCATTCCAACAGTTTATGATTTCAAATAAATCTGTTGGACTAAAACCTGGTGTCATGTGACTTCTAACTAGAAAGACAACAGAAGTAACACTGAGAGATTCAGTGGCAGACTGGTTAAAAGTCTTGCTCATTAGAATTTAACCTCAAAACGTAAGATGAGCTAAAAATACATTCAAGTTGAAATTCATAGTTTTATTTTTAATTGCAGTATGGTTTGTGTCTCTCAGTATAATATAGTTTGTCGTAAAATGCACTCCTGAAAGCCCAGTGGGTGATGGGACAGGTATTGAACTAAGGAGGTCCTGGCTTTAATCGTCATCCTGTGTGAAATTATCCAGTCTCATCTGGGTCATGAGTAATAGTGCAACTATAATTAATCTTCATTTCCTTCAGATGGGAAGGGAAAGGATGTTTATTGCCACACTTGGTCAATTGAGCCCCACCAGAGTCATAGGGTCATAGAGATATACAGCACGGAAATAAGACCTTTTGGTCCAACTCGTCCATGCTGACCAGATACCCTAAATTAATGTAGTCCTATTTGCCAGCATTTGCCAGCATATCCCTCTAAACACTGACAATTCATGTAATTATCCAGATGCCTTTTAAATGTTGTCATTGAACCAGCCTCCACCGCTTCCTCTGGCAGCTCATTCCATACACGCACCACCCTCTGTGTGAAAAGGTTGCCTCTTAGGTCCCTCTCCTTAAATCTCTCCCCTCACACCGTATACCTATGCCCTCTAGTTATGGACTCCCCTAGCCTGGGGGAAAAGACCTTGACTATACACCCTATCCATGCCCCTGCCATAGGAAAGATGTTGTTAAACCTGAAATGGTACAGAAAAGATTTACAAGGATGTTGCTGGGGTTGGAGCATTTGAGCTGTAGGGAGAGGCTGAATAGGCTGGGGCTGTTTTCCTGGAGCGTAGGAGGCTGAAGGGTGACATTATCGAGGTTTATAAAATCACGAGGGGCACGGATAGGATGAATAGTCAGGTCTTTTTCCCTCGGTAGGGGAGTCCAAACCCAGAGGGTATAGGTTTAGGATGAGAGGGGGAAGGTTTAAAAGGGACCTGAGGAGTAATGGTTTCACACAGAGGGTGGTGTGTGGTCATCTGGATGGGTATATGAATTGAAAGAGTTGAGAGGGATATGGGCCAGATGATGGCAAATGGGACTAGATTAATTTAGGATATCTGAAGAAGTAACAAAGAGGATGGATGAGGGCAGAGCAGTGGATGCGATCCAAATGGACTTCAGTAAGATGTTCAACAAGGTTCCCCATAGGAGACTGGTTAGCAAGGTTGGATCTCATGGAATAGAGGGAGAACTAGCCATTTGGATACAGAACTGGCTCAAAGGTAGAAGATAGAGGGTGGTGGTGGAAGGTTGCTTTTCAGACTGGAGGCCTGTGACCAGTGGAGTGCCACAAGGATCGGTGCTGGGCCCTCTATTTTTTGTCATTTCTCTAAATGATTTTGATATGAACATAGCAGGGAGATGTTAGTAAGTTTGCAGATGACACCAAAATTAGAGGTGTAGTGGACAGCGAAGAAGGTTACCTCAGAGTACAATGGGATCTTGATTAGATGAGCCAATGGGCTTAGCAGTGGCAGATGAAGTTTAATTTAGATAAATGCGAGGTGCTGCATTTTGGAAAAGCAAATCAGAGCAGGACTTAAAACCTTAATGGTAAGGTCCGAGGGAGTGTTGCTGAACAAAGAGACCTTGGAGTGTAGGTTCATTGTTCCTTGAAAGTTAAGTCACAGGTCGATAGGATATTGAAGCCTCCTTTATTGGTCAGCATATTGAGTATAGGAGTTGGGAGGTCATGTTGCAGCTGTACAGGGTATTGGTTAAGCCACTTTTGGAATACTACTTGCAATTCTGGTCTCCCTCCTATCGGAAGGATGTTGTGAAACTTGAAAGAGTTCAGAAAAGATTTACAAGGACGTTGCCAGGGTTGGAGGGTTTGAGCTACAGGGAGAGGCTGAATAGGCTGGGACTGTTTTCCCTGGGGCGTCGGAGGCTGAAGTGTGATCTTATAGTGATATATAAAATCATGAGGGGCATGGATAGGGTAAATGGACATCCCTGGGATGGGGATGTCCAGAAATAGAATGCATAGGTTTAGGGTTAGAGGGGAAAGTTATGAAAGGAATCTAAGTAGCAACATTGTCACACAGAGGGTGGTGTGTGTATGGAACGAGTTACCAGAGGAAGTGGTGGAGGCTGGTGCAATTGCAGCATTTAAAAGGCATCTGGACTGGACATGAATAGGAAGGGTTTAGAAGGATATGGGCCAAGTGCTGGCAAATGGGACTAGATTAGGTTAGGATATCTGCTCGGCACGGACGAGTTTAACTGAAGGGTCTGTTTCCGTGCTGTCCATCAAACCAATCTTAAAAAAAGCATCCCACCCAGACTCATTCCATCCCTGTATTTCCCATAGTTAATCCACCTCACCTATATATCGTTGGACTGTGGAAAGAAACCAGTGTACCCAGCAGAAACCCACACAAACATGGGGAGATCATGCAAACTCCATACAGACAGTCACCCGAGGGTGGATTCGAACCTGGGTCCCTGGTGCTGTGAGGGAGCAGTACTAATGGCCGAGCCACCATACCACCCCACATTCAGTTGGTTCCAGAGGACTGAAAGTTAGGGATAAGATCATTGATCAAAGTTTGATCCTTTGGAGCTGAGCAATTTTGTCAGGTCTGTATTTAGATGAAATTAACTCGGAATTGATCTGAAGTACAGTACAGTTGTTCAGCTGTGGAACTCTACAGGATATAAATGTCGCTAAAGCTCTCTTTGCAATTAAATTGGAGGAAGAAAGTTCAACTCTAAATGGAATAGTTACCTATTTAACTTCTGGTGCAATCAAAGATTCATAAACCCATACGAAACATGAAGAGGAGTAGGCCACTCAGCCCTTGAGTCTGCTCCGCCATTCAACAGGATCCGACATTCCTCACATCCACTTCCCTGTCCTTTTCCCCATAACCCTCGATTCCCCGACCGATCAAGAATCCATCTATCAGCCTTGAACATACACAAGGCCCACAATTCTCTGTGGCAAGGAGTCCCAACTCTCTGAGAGAGGAAACCCCTCCTTATCTCAGCCTTAAATTGTTGCCCCTCAATTCCGAGACTTTGCCCTCTGGTCCTGGACCTTCCCATCAGGGGGAACATCCTCTCAGCATTGACCCTGTCAAGCCCCTTAAGAATCCTATACATTCCAATGAGACCGCCTCTCACTCTACTGAATGAATTAGCAATGAACCAGCTCAGACCTGTCCACTTGTGCCAGAACCTTCATGATTGAAGGCATCAACTGAGGATAGAATAAAGTCTTCCTGGGATTCTCTCGTAACTGGCATTCCAATCAATGCTCAGAAATGAAGATCATTACTCTGTCATTTGTACACACCACTGCTGAAGTAAACTTCCTAACTCCAGGAAGGTTTGGCGAAGGAGGGATAATGGAAATAAAGGAGAAGTGTTGTTGAGTGATGAGAATGGCTCCTGCCTTGTTATTGCAATGATGTTTAGCTATCAATTAAAGTAGCTCCAGTGCTATGGTGTCCACTTATATCACCTAGAATTACTTGAGAGAATGTTTTACCGTGGAGGTAATAATCCCTGGGTATGTGTGTGTGGTCCTTGTCACAAGGTGGTTGCCAGAATCTGCTCGTTGGCTCATTCTGAACGACAAGGCTGACGTCGCTCTAGAACAGCTCAGGAGGGTAGCCAAGACAAACGGCAAGGAGGTTAAAGGGAAAGAACTCACTCTCGAAGTAAGTGATGACGTCACACACGATGTTTTACGCGGAGTACAAGAACTCACTACTCTTTGCAATTCTGACACATGTAGAGGTACAGAGGGTGGCAGGGTGCAGAGAAGCAGCCAATGTGGCTGACAATTAAGACTTAACACACAGACCCCCGAGCTCAGGAAGCTGGGGATTGTCAGAGACTGGAGAGTAATAAGGATGAGAGAAAGAGGGAAGGCAAAACAGAGAAAAACATAACTATCACCGACCCTATTACAAGAAGAGATCCAAACAGGAGACAAGTGGAAAAGTTATCCAAAGTGCTTCCATAATCATACAATCCCTACAATGTGGAATTAGGCCATTTGGCCCATTGAGTCGACACTGACCCTCCAAAGGACATCCCACAAGAGCAGCCCCATCCCCCTACCCTATCCCTGCATTTCCCATGGCCAATCCACCCTAACCTGCACATCCCTGGACACTATAGGGCAATTTAGCACGGCCAATCCACCCTAACCTGCACATCACTGGGCACTATGGGACAATTTAGCACGGCCAACCCACCCTAACCTGCACATCACTGGATACTATGGGACAATTTAGCACGGCCAATCCACCCTAACCTGCACATCTCTGGGCACTATGGGACAATTTAGCACGGCCAATCCACCCTAACCTGCACATCCCTGGGCACTATGGGACAATTTAGCACGGCCAATCCACCCTAACCTGCACATCACTGGACACTATGGGACAATTTAGCACGGCCAATCCACCCTAACCTGCACATCACTGGACACTATGGGACAATTTAGCACGGCCAATCCACCCTAACCTGCACATCCCTGGGCACTATGGGACAATTTAGCACGGCCAATCCACCCTAACCTGCACATCTCTGGGCACTATGAGACAATTTAGCACGGCCAATCTACCCTAACCTGCACATCCCTGGGAACTATGGGACAGTTTAGCACGGCCAATCCACCCTGACCTGCACATCTCTGGACACTATAGGACAATTTAGCAAGGCCAATCCACCCTGACCTTACATCTCTGGACACTGGGACAATTTAGTATGGCCAATCCACCCGAACCTGCACATCCCTGGGCACTATGGGACAATTAGCATAGCCAATCCACCCTAACCTACACATCCCTGGCCAGGATGGAGCAATTCAGCATGGCCAATCCATCTTAACCTACACATCCCTGGACACTATAGATTAGATTACTTTACTTTTTTAGATTACTTTACAGTGTGGAAACAGGCCGTTCGGCCCAACAAGTCCACACCGACCCGCCGAAGCGTAACCCACCCATACCCCTACATTTACCCCTTACCTAACACTACGGGCAATTTAGCATGGCCAATTCACCTGACCTGCACATCTTTGTACTGTGGGAGGAAACCGGAGCACCCGGAGGAAACCCACGCAGACACGGGGAGAACGTGCAAACTCCACACAGTCAGTCGCCTGAGGCGGGAATTGAACCCGGGTCTCAGGCGCTGTGAGGCAGCAGTGCTAACCACTGTGCCACCGTGCCGCCCTCTTATGGGACAATTTAGCACGGCCATTCCACCCTAACCTGCACACGGGGCAGCATGGTGGGTCAGTGGTTAGCACTGCTGCCTCACAGCACCAGGGTCCCAGGATTGATTCCAGCCTCGGGTGACTGTCTGCACATTCTGCCCGTGTCTGTGTGGGTTTCCTCCGGGTGCTCCGGTTTCCTCCCACACTCCAAAGATGTGCAGGTCAGGTTAATTGGCTGTCCTAAACTGCCCATAGTGCTACGTGCATTAGTCAGAGGGAAAATTAGTCTAGGTGGGTTACTCTTCGGAGGGTCGGTGTGAACTAGTTGGGCTGAAGAGCCTGTTTCCACACTGTAGGGAATCTAATCTAATCTAATCCCTGTACTCTATGGGACAATTTAGCATGGCCAATCCACCCTCATCTGCACATCTTTGGACTCTGGGAGGAAACCAGACCACGCCCACCCACAGCCAGACAGACACGGGGAGAATGTGCAGTCACCTGAGGCTGGAATCGAACCTGGGTTCCTGGCGCCGAGAGGCATTGCAGGATTTTCCCAGAAATTCCAGCCATAAGACTGATACCTGTAGCACTGACAGTCTGCTCAGTCATGACCAAAGATCAGGACAGCTTCCAGGAAATCATGTCTAAAGAAATAGTGACCATCGAATGTTCTCAATAGCTGGACAGATAAATTCAGTCTTTCCCAAGACATGGGGTAAATGATTTTTTATCTCAAAGAAAATTATTATTTCAGTGTAATTTGATTTGATTTGCTTTGCTTTATTTATTGCCACGTGTATTTTGTTACAAAACACAGTGAAAAGTGTTGCATAGTGTTGCCGCTCTCCAGTGCCATCTTAAACCACAGAAAAGTAAACTGAAACATAGAATATAAAGGGGAAAAAACTAAAAGAATAGTGTCCAATTTTACAGTCCTTCTTGTTAAGGGCTCGGTCATGGGCCGTGGGCCTGCTGGCCAGGCACAAGTCCCCTTCGCCACGCCACCACTGGAACGAAGGCCGTCACTCTTCAGCACCATCTTGCGTTCACCGACCCACTCATCACTGTTAGTCTTCACTGGATCTCACCAATGTAGATGCCACCAGATACCACACCGGCCCAAATTCAGCCAGCGCCATGTGTCTGCTTTGGGCCCACCTCACTGATATAGCAGCTGCCAATGCCATCATACTGGGCCCAAACCCACCTCCGACACCCGCCACCACGAGCCTGTGCCACTGGGCCTACTCGATTCCCTGCTGCTGGGCCCACTCAAGTCCTACCAGAGTCTACGCTGCTGCTCCTCCGTGATTCTGTGCAGCTGGGCCTACCAGAGTCCATGCTGCTGGGCCTACTCGAGTCCACAGTTGAGCCTACTCAAGTCTGCATGGCTGGGCCTACTCGAGTCTGCATGGCTGGGCCTACCAGAATCCATGTTGCTGGGCTTACTTCAGTCCACACTGCTGGGCCTACCGGAGTCCATGCTGCTGGGCTTACTCGAGTTCATACAGCTAGGCCTACTCAAGTCTGCACTGCTGGACCTACTCAAGTCTGCACTGCTGGGCCTAGTTGAGACCACACAGCTGGGCCTACTGGAGCCCCTGCTGCTGGGCCTACTCAGGTCCACGCCGCTGGGCCTATTCAAATCCACACTGCTGGATCTACCGGAGTCCATGTTTTGGGTCTACTTAAGTCTGTGCTGCTGGGCCTGCTCAAGTTCGTTATGCTGGGCCTACTCGCGTCCACACTGCTCGGTCTACTCAGGTCCACACTGCCGAATGTGTTAATAAAGGGGCTCGTGAAAATAAATTGGGAGGAGCCACTCGGTTAACATTTACTTAGAGAGTAAGCTTATTATGAATCTTGTGACAGTGGGTGCAGATGGCTGCCAACATCAGGAATATATAGATTATTGAGAATTATTTGACTGATAGCAAAGCATAGTTCCCCCCCCCTATTGTCCCAGATATTCTTTTAAACTTATTGCCTGTGTTTCTGGGTATGTTTGATGCCACATTTTGTTCTCAGAATTAACAGGGATTAACATTCTTCGGTCTTCCACACAAGCAAACCTTGGTAAGTGGCTCCTTCGTTTTTATTTTAGCGAAGTAAAATTTTAATTGAAATGGGACAGCTGCAGGCTAAAAAGGAAATAAAATTATTTGTTGTGCGTGGTTCGGTCATGGATCTAACACAGGGGTGAATGCTCGAGTGGAAGTTGCCATGCTTAGCGGTAATATCGTGGTGACACATGCATTGTGTGTGTTCTGTAGATTCTCAAGTCGAGTATGAAAGATGAGCAGCTAACTACCAAGAACAAGCACGGTGTACTGGACCTCTTCCGGACTCCTGTTATACGCAAGATAGCCTGTTGTACCATGCTTGCTTGGTAAATTATCAAAAAGATAGATTCTTTTACGTAGAATAGCAAATTTGAATAATGGATTCTCCATTTTTTTCTTTATTCATTTTGTGGGATGCGGGCATCGCCGGCTGGGCCCAGCATTTTTTTCCCCAGTCCCAGGCTGCTCCCTTGAAAAGGTGGTGGTGAGGTGCCTTCTTGAACGACTGCAGCCTGTGTGTTGTGGGTTGACCCCCCAGTGCCCTGAGGGAGGATTTCGACCCAAGGAACGGCCAATATATTTCCAAGTCAGGATGGTGAGGGCTTGGAGGGGAACCTGCAGGGGGGGGGTGCTGTTGCCATGTATCTGCTGCCCTGGACCTTCCAGATGGAAGTGATCGTGGGTTTGGAAATGGTAGTGATCGTAGTCTGAGGAGCCACGGGGAGTTGCTGCAGTGCGTCTTGTAGATGGTGCACACTGCCTGCTACTGAGCATCGGAGGGTGGAGGGAGCGGGTGTTTGGGGATGTGGTGTCAATCAAATGGGGGCCTACTTTGTCCTGAATGGTGTTGAGCTTCTTGAGTGTTGTTAGAGCTGCCCCCATCTAGGGCAAGTAGAGGGTATTCTGTCAGATTCCTGACTTGTACCTTTAGGATCTGATAGGGGGCAAACGATACCAGGGAGAATAATGGAGTGGAAACTAAAGGAAGAGAAACAGTCATGTAAACACTACGCATGCTCCAAATCAATTGACTGCAATTGCAGTTCTCTTGCCCATGTACTAGAATATGTCAAACGGTGCCAATGGGTGATCCAGTTCTAAGACAAGCATGGAAGAAGGATTTGCAAGGCCTTAGTTATCAGAACTCAGAGTTGGAGCCATGGGCTTCAGAGAAGACGTTCCCATCTCCTGAACTCTTGCCCTTCCCAGTCAAAGGGATTAGAAGGTTGTAGAAGAAGCATTCTTCGTTCCTGGCATCTTCTGAACTGAAAGGAATGCAGGCAGAATATTCCATGGGGGTGTGGCTGCAACTGGGCACCTACTGCTCAGACTCAAAAGAATTGAGCGTAGGTTGTGAATCACCCTCCAACCTCATTTCCATAGTTGGGTCCATCCAACCCCACTTTGAAATTATTAGAACATAAGAACTGGGAGCAGGTGGAAGCCTTTCAGCCCCTGGAACCTGCTGCCCCGCTGATCTCATCACGGTCTTGGCTCAGTGGCTCAGTGGTTAGCACTGAGTTCGATTCCACTCTCGGGTGACTGTCTGTGTGGAGTTTGCACATTCTCCCTGTGACTGTGTGGATTTCCTCCGGGTGCTCCTGTTTCCTCCCACAATCCAAAGATGTGCAGGCTAAGTGAATTGGCCATGCTAAATTGTCCCGTAGTGTTCAGGGATGTTTAGGTTAATTGCATTGGTCAGGCGTAAACGTAGAGTAATAGGGCAGGGGTCTGGGTGGGTTACTCTTCGGAGGGTCGGTGTGAACCTGTTGGGCCGAAGGGGCTATTTCCACACTGGAGGGATTCTATGAACTCCATTCTCCTGCCCTGCTCCTTTTAATCCCATTACTGATTAAAAACATGTCCACCTCCACGTGGAATTTGTTCATGTGAACCCCACAACATGCACACTCCAGGGGGGAAGAGGGGAGTGATTTCCACAGATTCACCGCCGCCACCTCACCCCCAACTTTGAGAGAAGTCATTCCTCTTCATGTCTGTTTTAAATCTTATCCTGAAGTGATGACTGCTCGTTCTGCATGAAGAAACATCCTCTCTACATCCACTTTGGAACATAGTATACACTCGAGTCAAAGTTGATCTCATGTCAAAGTCGAACCCCTATTTTTTAGATTAGATTAGATTACTCACAGTGTGGAAACAGGCCCTTCGGCCCAACAAGTCCACACCGACGCACAACCCACCCAGACCCATTCCCCTACGTTTACCCCTTCACCTAACAATTTAGCATGGCCAATTCACCTGACCTGCACATTTTTGGATTGTGGGAGGAAACCCACGCAGACACGGGAAGAATGTGCAAACTCCACACAGACAGTCGTCTGAGGCGGGAATTGAACCCGGGTCTCTGGCGCTGCAAGGCAGCAGTGCTAACCACCATGCCACCCAAAATATCTGGAATGTTCCACATATCTTGTGCAAAAGGCAACCCCAGTTCTTCACTGATAACAGACCAACATTTGTGAGTCAATGTATTATCCTGTAGTTAAGTGTTACGAAGAGGAAATGATTTTTCTTTTGTGCTATGACGTGTTTTGTTGTACAATTTACACCAATTCGACTCAAAGGTTTAAGACGCATCAGGTCAGAGTCAGGTGATAACCTCCCTTTGTGTGCAGCTTAGCTTACTGTAATTCGTTGTGATTTTTTTTCTTTATTCATTTAGAGATCAATTGGACTTCTGCCAACAATATGTTATTTTGAGCTGTAGCATGAATTTCAGCCCCTCAAAAGTAGTAGCCATGTAATAGTCAACCTCATAAATTTAGCTTTAAAAATAGTGTAAACAATTCAACTTTTACACGACTATACATGGTATGTAAGGATTCTTTCTCTTCAAAAGAGAGACATTTTGAGGCCCGTTGCTCTGAAGCTGAAATAATAATCGGAACTGAGAAGGTGCAGAAAAAAATTGGATCTCAATATTACCTGAAATAATCTCGATGAAATGACACTCTCTTTTCACGGTCGTAGGTTTGCAACGGGTTTTGCCTATTACGGGTTAGCGATAGACCTGCAAGGATTCGGAGTTGATATTTACCTCATCCAGTTCATTTTTGGAGCCGTCGACGTTCCAGCGAAGTTTATTGGTTTCATTTCCATGAGTCTGATCGGAAGACGGTTCACACACAGCACATCCCTTATCCTCGCGGGGTGCGTGATTGTGGCGAACATCTTCGTCCCCAAAGGTGAGGGCTTATAATTACATCTGCTGTTCTCCCCCCTGCCTGGGTAAGAAAGAAATAAACTTCCATCCAGTCAAATGAACGTAAGAAATAGGAGTGGGAGTAGGCCATTTGGCCCATCGAGTCTGCTCCACCATTCAATAAAATTATGGCCGACCTGTTTGTGGACTCAGCCCCACTTGCCCGGCCGCTCACCATAACCCTTAATTCTTAACTGTTCAGAAATCTATCCAGCTTCACCTTAATAACATTCAGCGAGGTAGCCTCACTGGGCATAGGGATTGGCGAAGATAGAAGCAGGGAAGTTATTTCAACTGGAACTATAACGAGGGGGCGCAGCCTCAAAATAAGGGGGAGCAGGTTTAGGACCGAGCTGAGGATGAACATCTTCATCCAGAGGGTTGGGAATCTGTGGAATTCTCTGCCCAACCCTCTGGATGAAGATGTTCATCCTCAGCTCAGTCCTAAACCTGCTCCCCCTTATTTTGAGGCTGCGCCCCCTCGTTATAGTTTCAGTGGAAACAACTTCCCTGCTTCTATCTTCCCGATTCCCTTCATAATTTTATATGTTTCTGTAAGATCACCCCCCCCCCCCCCCATGTTTCTAAATTCCAGTGAGTTTTGTCCCAGCCTACTCCATCTCTCCTCATAAGCCAACCCTCTCGACTCCAGATTCAATCCAGTGAACCTCCTCTGCACCCCCTCCAGTGCCAGTGTGTCCATGAAAAATCCATTCAGGTCTTCTGTTCCTCATCACTGTCTGTGAGCCCCCTTCCCAAACAAAAGGTCTGTAAATGTTAGGAAGACAGCAAAGATCTTGCACTTAAGCAATCCCTCTCATGTTCTATAAAAACACGTTTAAGGAGAAAAAAAACAGTACTTCAAGTGAGGCTTGAAAATGTAACCTTGAGAACACAAGGTCATACACCTTATCGAAGCTGCTAGACTGACTTAAACTGTTCACTCAAAAGAATATATTTATTTATGAGGGCATTCGAAGGTTTGAGATCCCTCAGATTGGAGATAGAGTCATACAACACGGAAACAGACCCTCCATTCATGCTGACTAGACATCCCGATCTGACCTAATCCCATCTGCCGGTGTTATGGACCAGACCAGACCCCCTCAAAATATTTCAAGAAGGTGGCATAGATCCTGACTTTGTCTTATTTTTAAAGGCAGATGTAAAGAGTCATGTTCCAGATGCAATGTGACTGGTCAAACTCCTTGACGTTAAGCGACACACAATTCACTTAAACACTGTAGTCAAAGTACAATCAAACTAAGAGGAATTTAGAATAACAACTCCACTGGAAACTTAACAGAATATTAAATACAGTAACTATTACTAATTAACTGATTGAATATAGTAACATCCCATAAACACTACTTGGCAAAAAAAAAACAAATTCAGACATAGTTTCTGAAGAAGGGTCAAATGACCCAAAATATTAACTCTGATTTCTCTCCACAGATCCCACCAGACCTGCTGAGCTTTTCCAGCAATTTCTGATTTTTTTGTCACAGATTCTCATATGCAGTTCTCCGATCCAGGAGGGAAAATACATTGAGAGAAAAGTCCGAGAGTCATAGAGATGTACAGCATGAAAACAGACCCTTCGGTCCAACTCATTCATGCTGACCAGATACCCCAAACCAATCGAGTCCCACCTGCCAGCACCTGGCCCATATCCCTCCAAACCCTTCCTACTAGCCACGGTAGCACAGCGGTTAGCACTGCTGCCTCACACTGGTCAGCAAGGTTAGATCATACAGAATACAGGGAGAGCTAGCCAGTTAGATACAAAATTGGCTTGAAGATAGGAGACAGAAGGTGATGGTGGTGGTGGAGAGTTGTTTTTTAGACTGGAGGCCTGTGACCAGTGTTGTGCTGCAAGGATCAGTGCTGGGTCCACTATTTTTCTTCATTTATATAAATGATTTCGATGAGGATATAGGAGGTAATGGTTAGTAAGTTTGCAGATGACACCAACATTGGAGGTGTAGTGGACAATGAAGAAGGTTACCTCAGAGTACAATGGCACCTTGGTCAGATGGGCCAATGGGTCAAGGGGTGGCAGATGGAGGTTACTTTAGATAAATGTGAGGTGCTGCATTTTTGGTTAAGAAAAACGGAGCGGGACTCATACACTTAATGGTTGGTCCTGGGGAGTGTTGCTGAACAGAGAGACCTAAGGGTACAGGTGCATAGTGGAGTCGCAGGTAGACAGTGTAGTGAAGAAGGTGTTGGGTACACTTGCTTTTATTGGCCAGCATTGAGAGGTCATGTTGCAGTGACCAGAACTATGCACAGTACCCTGAAAGTGCCTGCTGCATTCATGTTTACAGATAACTAGTCACACAATCAGTGGCGAATCCTTGTCAGTCAGGAGCCATCTCATTATTCGTGGGCGGCACGGTGGCACAATGGTTAGCACTGCTGCCTCACAGCGCCAGAGACCTGGGTTCAATTCCCGACTCAGGCGACTGACTGTGTGGAGTTTGCACGTTCTCCCCGTGTCTGCGTGGGTTTCCTCCGGGTGCTCCGGTTTCCTCCCACAGTCCAAAGATGTGCAGGTCAGGTGAATTGGCCATGCTAAATTGCCCGTAGTGTTAGGTAAAGTGGTAAATGTAGGGGAATGGGTGGGTTGCGCTTCGGCGGGTCGGTGTGGACTTGTTGGGCCGAAGGGCCTGTTTCCACACTGTAAGTAATCTAATCTAATCTAATCTATTTTCTCTGGCTGAAATCATAGAATCCCTACAGTGTGGAAACAGGCCATTAGGCCCAACAAGTCCATACCGACCCTCCAAAGAGTATCCCATCCAGACCAATTCCATTCCCTAATAATCTACATTTCCCATGACTAATGCACCTAACCTACATGTTCCTGAACACTACGGGACAATTTAGCATGGCCAATCCACCCTAACTTGCACGTCTTTGGACACGGGGGAGAATGTGCAATCTCCTCACAGACAGTCACCCAAGGCTGGAATTGAACCTGGGTCCCTGGCACTGTAAGGCAGCAGTGCTAACCACTGAGCCACCATGCAACTTTCATGAATGCTTTCAGGAGAGCAGGCATTGACTTGCCAGTGATCAGACATACAGGAAATAAGAAAATTAGAAGCAGGAGTAGGCTATTCGGCCTCTCAAACTCGCTTTGTCATTCAATAATATCAAGACCGGGTCTGTCTGTGTTTTCAATTATATATTCGCATTTACCATCAATAACCTTTGATTCCCTTAAATAAACAAAATACCTCACACATCCGTTCAGGATCACATACATTTCGAACTGTCACGCTCTAAGCTCCAGTGGAAATGAGCCCAGTCTGTCCATCCCCTTGAGATAGCCAGGTTTGGTGGCATCAAGGTGGCTCAGTGGTTGGCGCTGCTGCCTCACAGCGCCAGGGACCTGGGTTCAATTCCAGCCTCGGGTGACTGTCTGTGTGGAGTTTGCATGTTCTCCCTGTGTCTGCAGGGATTTCCTCCCACGGTCCAAAGATGCGGGATGGATTGGCCATGGTGCAGAGCTGTGTGCAGGCTAGGTCGATTGGCCAAGGTAAAATGTGGGGTTATGGGGATAGGTTGGGTCTGGATGGGATGCTCTATGGGGAATCGGTGTGGGCTGAATGGCCTCTTTCCACTCTAAAGGGATTCTACAACCCATTAATTTCAGATATCAATCTAATCAAACACGAACTGCATGTTCAGAGAGTTATCTTGAATATGGATAGCATTTTGGAATCTTGTATAGCCAAGAAAATATATGTTATGAAGTCTAGTTTTATCCTTTAAATGTTCGACTCTGTTACATATCCTATATGAATCATAGAATCCCTAAAGTGTGGAAACAGGCCATTCGGCCCTACAATTCCACCCTCCGGAGAGTAACCCACCCAGACCCATTTCCAAATTACTCTACATTTACCCCTAACTAATGCACGTAACCTACATATCCCTGAACACTATGGGCAATTTTAGCATGGCCAATTCATCCTAACCTGCACTTCTTTGGACTGTGGAAGGAAACTGGAGCACCCAGGGGAAACCTGCACAGACACGGGGAGAATGCGCAAACTCCACGCAGACAGTCGCCTGAGGGTGGGATCAAACCTGGGTCCCTGGCGCTGGGAGGCAGCTAGGCTAACCACTGAGCCACCATGTCACCCAACAGTTTGCAAGTCCCAGCTTTCTAAGTTATGATTTGCAATACTATGGCCCGGCACATTGAGTTGGATCCACAATTATGTTAAATCTAATTACCTGGTCATTAAGACCCAGTCCTGTCCCTTGTGATTTACTTAATATCCTGGGCATTTGTCTTGTACTAGACAGAATGACCCAACCCTGTGATTTGTATGACTGTGTTCAGTCCTGTATAATACTTTCCTGTAATGATCCAGCCTTGAGGACTATACTGTGCTAAAATCCCAGCGCCAAATTAAACTAGAACGGGAAATTTTCAGCAGGGATTTCACTAAAATTAAGCAAATAAAAACCTTCTTCAGCTCTGCATGATCACTGTGCCTGCTCCATACCCTGAAGGCATTTAACATACTTGCCTTTATTGCTCAGATCTTTGAGTACAGGGGTTGGCCCATCCCACCTGCCAACAGCATCCAATCCAGACCTACGTTTCCCAAGGCCAATCCACCTGACCTACATCTCTATTATACTGTGGGAGGTAACCTCACAGACACAGGGAGAATGTGTAAACTCCATACACAGTCATCTAAGGGTGGGATTGAACCCAGGTCCCTGGCATGGTGAAACAGCTGTGCTAACCACTGAGCCACCATGCCAGCCCAGGTAGAGTGGGCCTTTTTCGCTGAAGTGTAGGAGGTTGAGGGGTGACCTTACAGAGGTTTATAAAATAATGAGGGGTATAGATGAGGTGAATGGCAGCTGTCTTTTCCCTAGGGTGAGGGATTTCAAGACTAGGGGGCATATCTTTAAGGTGAGAGGGGAAAGATGAGTGCAAAATTGTGTGTGTAGTATGAACTTCCAGAGGAAGTGGTGGATGTGGAGACAGTTACAACATTTAAAAGACATTTGGATAAGGACATGAATATGAAATGTTTGGAGGGATATGTGCCAGGAGCAGGCAAATGGGACTTGTTTAGTTTGGAATTATGGTCAGATTGGACTGGTTCGGCCGAAGGGTCTGTTTCCATGCTGGTGTGACTCGATCCTGAAGGCAATTAATGGATACTAAGTCAGAAAAGAGTATATTTTCACCAGCGAAAAAATGTTCAGGTGGAATCTCTGCGTCCACAGCCAGTTCACCACTTTATAACATGAAAGCAACCAACACACTTGTAAAGCTAACGGGCAATTTTTCATCCCCTAATGAATTTGTTCAAGATACCTAAAGTGCTGACTGCTCCATCTTTCTGACAGAGTTAAATGCCTTACGCACGTCACTTGCTGCTATTGGGAAGGGGTGTCTATCTACAGCTTTCAGCTGTTGCTATCTCTATTCAGGTGAACTCTACCCTACAGTGGTCAGGTAAGTACACACGTTCCTTACTGCAACTGTTCTACTTTAGCAACATCAGTATCTTTTTAAAAAAATTCATTTTGGGTCACATTTGGACCACCCCAAATTGCTCTCATTTATAAGCATCATAATTAACCATTAAGGTTTCCATAGAATCCCCACAGTGTGGAAACAGGCCATCCAGCCCATAACAACCCTCCGAAGAGAATCCCACTCAGACTACCGACCCTATCCCCATAAACCTGCCTTTCCCATGGCTAATCCACCCAGTCAGCACATTCCTGGACACTATGGGGTAATTTAGTATGGCCAATCCACCCTAGCCTGCACATCCCTGGGCACTATGGGGTAATTTAGCATGGCCAATCCACCCTAACCTGCACATCACTGGGCACGATGGGTAATTTGGCACAGCCAATCCACCCCAACATGCACATCCCTCGGCACTGAGGCAATTTAGCACAGCCAATCCACCCTAACCTGCACATCCCTGGCAGCCAATCCATCCTAACCTGCACATCTCTGGGCACTATGGGGTAATTTAGCACGGCCAATCCACCCTAACCTGCACATCCCTGGGCACTATGGGACAATTTAGCACAGCCAATCCACCCTAACCTGCACATCCCTGGCAGCCAATCCATCCTAACCTGCACATCTCTGGGCACTATGGGGTAATTTAGCACGGCCAATCCACCCTAACCTGCACATCCCTGGGCACTATGGGACAATTTAGCACGGCCAATCCACCCTAACCTGCACATCCCTGGGCACTATGGGACAAATTAGCATGGCCAATCCACCCTAACCTGCACATCTTTTGACGAAAACCAGAGCACTTGGAAAAACTCCCACGCAGACATGGGGAGAACATGCAAACTCAACGAAAGGTGGAATTGAACCCAGGTCCCTGATGCTGTGAGGCAGCAGTGCTAACCAATGAGCCACCGTGCCAGTCCGTGATAAACTGAGCCCAGTCATATCAGACATACCTCGTATAGAAATAACTCACCTCAGCTTAGCATACAATCCCGGCCACTTTGAACAGTCTGAAAGATAAAAAGTAAAATTGCCTGAATGCTCAGTTTTTCTTTCCAGTGTGATTAAAAATGTACACATGAATATCAATTTTTTAGTGTTTGGATTTCAAATTAGAGGCATTGGGGTGTTGATTTTTTTTGTGGAAGTTTTTAAAAAGTGATTGTATCAATCTTGCTAGAACACCACACCAGTGTGCGTCAGAAAACAAGGGCCCCTGGAGTATTAAGGACGTGTGTGTGTGCGTATCCGTCCCAAACTAGAGGGTGAAAATTTAAGATTAGATTCCCTACAGTGTGACGTTATGGACTAGGCCAAGCCACTCAAAACATTCTTAATCCGGCAGTCCTAGACCTAACTTTGCAATTTGTTTCGGTAAGTGTACACTGAAAATTACCTGGAGTAAGTTAGCTCGGTTGACTACTAGGTTTTAGAACAGACAAAAAATTTATTCACCAAATTACAAAATGAAACACAAAGAACAGAATAGAGAACCCCTACAGAACTCAACCTATCCAGCTCGACTTAATTATGCTGTTCTGAATATACACAACAGTGCCAGGAAGCAAACTCCCTTTAAAACCCAGTATAAATGGAACACATGCTTACAGGTTGAAGTTGAAGGGCAGAAAAGAGAGAGCTTCCACACAGTTTCCCTGTTGAACTTCCCAGTTCAATTCTCAACTAAAAGTGCCCATCTCAGCCTGCTAAAGAGCTGACCACTCCCCTCTCTTTATACAGGTCACTTCTAAGCATGATATCTTTGGCCTGAAGTCTCATCTGTTTACATATAAACAGAAGGCCTGTCAAAATCCTTTTCATCTCTGTACCAAACCAGACTGATTGGAGCCCAAAGCTGAAACTTTATTGCTGGAACAGCACAGCAGGTCAGGCAGCATCTAGGGAACAGAAGATTCGACGTTTCGGGCACATGCCCTTCTTCAGGAATGATTGGAGCCCAGCCCAGTTTATTACCCCTCTGAAAAAAATCAAGGACAGAGTCTCCTTGAGCCAAGGAACAGCTTTTAGAAAAGCTAAAACAGCTTTTAGCTTTGTGACAGTGGAAACAGGCCATTTGGACCAACAAGTCCACACTGACCCTCTGGAGAGTAACTCAACCAGACCCATTTCCCTCTGACTAATGCACCTAACACTACAGGCAATTTAGTACGGCCAATTTACCTGACCTGCACATCTTTGGACTGTGGGAAGAAACCCACGCAGACATGGGGAGAATGTGCGAACTTCACACAGACAGTCGCCCAAGGCTGGAATTGAACCTGGGTGCCTAGCACTGTGAGGCAACAGTGCTAACCACTGAGCCACCGTGTCATCCAAATGAGAGGAGAAAGATTTAAAAGACACCTTTTCATCCAGAGTGTGTATTTGGATAGGGTTAGGGTTAGGGTTAGGAAGTGGTGGAGGCAGATACAACTACAACATTTAAAAGGTATCTGTATGGATATATCAATTGGGAGGGTTTAGAGGGATATGGGCCAAGTGCTGGGAAATGGGACCAGATTAATTCACGATACCTGGTCAACATTGATGAATTGAACAGAAAGGTCTGTTTCTGTGCTATACATCTCGATAGTCCTGTTCTGTCATTAGAGAGAGAGAGAGAGAGACAACTCCTGGCAGTTTAACCTGAGGGTCACTACACCTCAGACAAGGGGAGGGGTTGAGAAGGATAGTCCTTCATGGTAACTTCAGCTGGTGCAGGAATTGAACTCATATTGTTGGGTATCACTGCAGTGCAAACTAGCTGAGCTAACTGAGCCACTAGATGTGTTAACTCTGTTACAAAGAGCAGGCATAGTTTACCTCAGAGAGGGACGGGGTACTGAAGGACACCGGCTTTATCAGAAGGTTTAAATTAAGATTGTTAGCTTTTCTGATACCACAATGAATTACAGGGGCCATATTTGCATTACAATGAGATATGCCAGGGCATTGTGCTGCCAGTACATGAGGACATGACAGCAAGGGATGTGTGTTAGACTGGAAGGTTAGTCAGAGGTGTAGCTAATATCAGGGAAGGAAATCAGAGCCAGCATCTTCAGCGGCGGGAAAGAGGAAGTTGGAAAAACTGTTACGAGCTGAAACGTTCCGGAACCATCTCCTCCCTCTCACTGTTCTCTTGTGTATCCCGCGCAGGCAGACGGGAATGGGGCTCGTGAGCACGACGGCCCGTGTGGGGGCCATGATAGCGCCTATCGTAAGGCTGAGCGGCGACTACGTCTCGTTTCTGCCCATGACCATATACGGCGGTGTCGCAATCGTTGCCGGAGTAGCCATCTGTGCCCTGCCCGAGACACGCAACAACCCTTTGCCGGAGACCATCGAAGGAATCGAAAACAGGTTTGTGACGTCAGGAATTCCCACTCTTCGGAAGTGCTAATTAAAATGGGAGAATGGGCCCCAATATCCGTTAAGAAATTAGCTCCTACCCTGGGCCTTCTGCACTGAAGCTCATGAAGAATCTCTGAGTTACTGCAGCCAAGTCTTGGGAGCAGGGAGCAGACTATATTTTTTTTAAGGGCACTTCTTCAGAATTTGTCCGATGCTACTTTTTGATTTTTTTGGTTTTCAGGAGCACCTTTTACTTTCACTTCCTTGTTTATGAAGTGACTTATTACGTGGTAATAATGCCTATGTTATTCACAACATATGCTGACACCAAAGGCATTTGGAATCAAAGGACCTCAATTATTAACCTCTCTTTAAAGCCTAGAACAAAATCTAAAACCATATCACGTAAGGAAGGCACTAATTAACTGGAAAGTACAGAATTTAGAGTCATAGAGAAGTACAGCATGGAAAAAAGACCCTTCAGTCCAGCTCGTCCATGCCAACTAAATATCCTGAATTAATCTAGTCCCATTTGCCAGCACTTGGCCCATATCCCTCCAAACCCTTCCTATTCTTGTCCCCATCCAAATGCCTTTTAACTGCTGTCATTGTACCAGGCTCCAACACTTCCTCTGGCAGCTCATTCCAAACACCCACTATCCTCTGTGTGAAAACGTTGCCCCTCAGGTCCCATTTATATCTTTCCCCTCTCATCCAAACCTATGCCCCTCTAGTTCTAGACTCCCCCACCTGAGGGAATAACCTTGTCTATTTACCCTATCCATGTCCCTCATGATTTTATAAACCTCTATAAAGTCACCCCTCAGCCTCTGACATTTCAGGGAAAATATACGAAAAGTTGTGAAATCAGGATTGAGACCATCTTTGGCACGATGTTTGAGGGTCCTTTTTATGGTTTGAGAAATCTGTCTGCCTGTGCAGAATACACAAGAGAATAGAGCGAGGGAGGAGATGGTGAGGTAAGAGCTTGGTTTACAGAGAATCCCTACAGTTTAGAAGCAGGCAATTCGACCTGTTGAGTCCACCAACCTTGCAAAGGTCATTCCACCCCAACCCCGTAAACCTGTATTTCCCATGGCTACTCCGCCTGGCCTGCACATCCCTGGGCACTATGGGACAATTTAGCACGGCCAATCCACCCTAACCTGCACATCCCTGGGCACTATGAGACAATTTAGCACGGCCAATCCACCCTAACCTGCGCATCCCTGGGCACTATGAGACAATTTAGCCCAGCCAATCCACCCTAATGCACGTCCCTGGGCACTATGGGACAATTTAGCACGGCCAATCCACCCTAACCTGCACATCCCTGGGCACTATGGGACAATTTAGCACGGCCAATCCACCCTAACCTATACATCCCTGGGCACTATGAGACAATTTAGCACGGCCAATCCACCCTAACCTGCACATCACTGGGCACTATGAGACAATTTAGCACGGCCAATCCAGCCTAACCTGCACATCCCTGTGCATTATGGGACAATTTAGCACGGCCAATCCACCCTAACCTGCACATCCCTGGGCATTATGGGACAATTTAGCTCGGCCAATCCACCCTAACCTGCACATCCCTGGACACTATGGGGTAATTTAGCACGGCCAATCCACCCAAACCTACACATCCCTGGACACTATGGGGTAATTTAGCATGGCCAGTCCACCCTAACCTGCACATCCCTGGACACTATGGGACAATTTACCACGGCCAATCCACCCTAACCTACACATACCTGGGCACAACGGGACAATTTTGCATGGCCAATGCACCCTAACCTGCACATCCCTGGGCACGATGGGTAATTTAGTATAGCCAACTCACCTAAATATGCAAAGCTTTGGACTGTGGGAGGAAACTGGAGCACCCGGAGGAAACGTACACAGACATGGGGAGAACGTGTAAACTCCACACAGACAGTTGCCCGAGGTGGGATCAAACCCTGGTCCCTGGTGCCGTGAGGCAGCAGTGCCAACCACTCAGCCACCGTGCTGTGGCACACAGACGAAGCATAGATGAGAAAGAAATGGAGAGAATGAAAGAAAAGTTGAACCTTTTGCAAATCGTTGTTTGTGATTTTCTGACTAATTTATTTTCAGAGCAATAAAAAGTGCTGAAAAAGACAAGGATTCCAAGAGGAGTGATATTTCACTCCATGAAACACACCAATCACTGATGAAACAGACTGTGTAACCAGGTGCGGCTCACTCCCAACTATCAGCCCTCCGAGCAGATAAATGCAACAGACATGTTGTAATCTATGTCCTCTTTTTCACAACAAGCACTTAATAAAGCATTCTCAACCTTCAATATTTCTAAATTGTACTTTAAACACGAGATAACTGAAGCGATAAGATAAATCTAAAAGGATGAACAACACGCAAAAGGCAGCCTCCGTCCAATTTCATACCTGTTTTTTAAGAAATATCATTGTGTCCCACACTATCACATTGTTACCCTCAGCTTAATTGTTAAAAATGGATTTTGAATTAAACAACGCTCAACTGGGATCAATCTTTTAGATTTGATTTGATTGATTATTGTCACATGTACAGTGAAAAATTCTGTTTTGCATGGAGTACAGACAGACCATACCACACAAAGAGCATTTGGGTGATAAAGCAGAGCACGGAGTACAATGTTACGGTGCACAAAGAGTGAGAACAACATGAGTTTAAAATTTGAGAGGGCCGTTCATGAGGCTGATAACAGCGGGGAAGAAGCTGTTCTTGAACCTGTCGGTCCGTGTGTTTGAGCTTTTGTCCCTCCTGCCTGAGGGAAGAGGGTGGGAGAGATTATAACCGGGGTGGGAGGGCTCTCTGATGATGTCGGCTGCCTTCCCGAGGCAGTGGGGAGTGTAGATGGAGTCGGTGGGGGGAAGGTTGGGTTTGTGTGAGGGACTGGGCTGCCTTTCCAATCCCAGACTGTGCAGAATCATCTTGGTGGGGATAACGCACTTGCTCTCAGTCCCTGTCCTGTAACTGTGAAGGCAGACAGCCATCATAAAAAATGTTGCCAAATAGAGGTAAACGTTTGTCAATGTTCTTTGATTGTCCATTGTATGTCTCAATGCAATGTTATTAAACTGAATTGAAACAAATATCTTGAACAGATCCATAATTTGAACACTTATGTAGTCAATTTGAATTTGTCAGGGAAGAAACTCAGGGTTTCAGGCAGAAGCATGTATATTTGTTTAAGTTATACACATGTAAATGAGGATTAATTGCGTTCACTATCCAAGTGTGCAGTACGATAAGTTAATGCCATTCTCCTGCCTGTCCTCACACCCCTGCGCTTTACTGTTATTTAAATAACCGTTCCATACGCTCTTGAATGGATAATGGATTTCAAAGGAGATGGAGCAGCAAATTCTTTACGTAGAGAGTGAAACGAGTCTGCCGAGGGTGGTGGTGGAGGCAGATACAAGAGGGATATTTAAAGGGCTTTTAGATAAGCACATGAATATGCAAGGCATGAAGGGATATGGACCAAGGGCAGGCAGAAGGGATTAGTTTAGTTTGGTGTCATGCTTGGCACAACAGTGAGGGCCGAAGGGCCTGTTTACGCTCTATGTTTTAGGTTCTATGTTCTATGTATGAATGCCTCCATTGAACCCACCTCCACCACATTTGCAGGCAGTGCAAATACCTGTGTCTTTTTGTCCTCACATCGCCTTTGCTTCCTTTGCAAGTTATAGAGTCACACAGCACAGAAACAGGCCCTTCAGTCCAGCTCGTCCACAATGACCGCACATCCCAATCTGACCTTGTCCCATTTGCCAGCATATCCCTCCAAACCCTTCCTATTCGTGTCCCCATCCAGATGCCTCTTAAATGTTGTCATTGTACCAGCCTCCACCACTTCCTCTGGCAGCTCATTGGATACACGCATCACCCCCTTGTGTGAAAAATGTGGCCCCTCAAGTCCTTTTTAAATCTTGCCCCTCTCACGTTAAACCCATGTCCTCTAGCTTTGGACTCCCCACCCTTGGAAAAAAAAACCTGTGCTCTTCACCCTATCCATGCCCCTCATGATTTTAGAAGCATCTAGAAGTTCACCCGTCAGCCTCCAATGCTCCAAGGGAAAAGGTTGCGGCCTACTCAGCCTCTCCCTACAGCTCAAACCCTCCAATCCTGGAAACACCCTTGTGAGTCTTTTCTGCGCCCTCTCAAGTTTAACAACAAATTACTTTTGAGCTGTGCCCTCTCATTTTTATTCCATTTTCAAGCAGGAAGTTTCACCTCATCCTCTCTACCCAGCCCCATGATTTTGAAAAAACATTTCAGATACTCTCCTAGACTTTTCCCTCAGTCCCAAACACTCCAAAATCTATCCTCAGAACTGAAGTTGCTCATTTGAGTTACAAAGGAAGGCTGGAAAGGCTCGGACATTTTCCACTGGAGCGTAGGAGGTTGAGGGGTGACCTTAAGGAGGTTTGTAAACTAATGATAAGGTGAATGGCAGGTGTCTTTTCCCTAAAGTGAAGGATTTCAAGACTGGGGGCACATTTCTAAGGTGAGAGGAGCAATATTTAAGAAAGGCACGAGAAAGGCATATCTTTTATACAGAGAGTGGGTCGCATGTGGAATGAACTGCCAGTGGAAATGATGGGTGAGGGTACAGTTACAATGTTTAAAAAACATCTCTATAAGTACATGAATAGGGAAGGCTTAGAGGGACATGGGCCGGAAGCAGGCAGGTGGGACTAGTTTAGATTATGATTATGGTCGGCTGGGACTGACTGGACTGGACAGTCTATTTCTGTGCTATATGACTCTATGGGGACATTTGTGTAAATTTCTCCTGCACTCTGTCCAACATGTTCACATTCTTCCTATAGGGTGGTGCCTACAACTGCGCACACCATCCCAGCTGAGGTCTAACAAATGCCTTGTATTCTCATGTACGTCATGCCCCTATCAACAAAGCCCAGATACTGCCTGCTTTATTCCCTGCTCTCATTACCCGTCCTGCCACCCTCAATTATCCGTGCACATGTACACCCAGCTCCCTTTGCTCCTGCACCCACTTTCGATGTGTTCTGCTTGTTATGATTTGTCTGTCCATGTGCTTCCTGCCAAATGCATCACCTCACACTTCTCTGCGCTGAACGTCACCTGCCACCTGTCTCTCCACTCCGCCAACTTGTCTGTGCCCTTTCCAAGTTCTGCACTGTCTTCGTCACACTTTACAATGCTTCCGACATTTGCATCATCCACAGCGTTTGAAATTGCCCCCTGCATGCCAACATCTGGATCATTTACACATATATCCATTTACCAGTCGATTACTCGGCCAATTATGTATCCATGTTGCACTAACCCTTTCATTTCATGAGTGCAGGAGAAAGCTTCCCCCGACTGGGGACAAAGACTCAGGGGGCAGACAGGATACAGGCAAAGGGGGGACTTTTATTCAAGCAAAAAACAATTAGCGCAGGGAGAGGGCCAAGGGATCTTTTCCGAATCTGGCTTCAACGTGAAAACGCAATCGTTTTCTTAATCTTCAGCTCGGATCAGAAGAGAAATCAATGACACACTCTGGTTGACAGTAAAGTGCAGCATTTTTATACATTTTGTGTCACAATGACCGTACAGAACATGGTTACTACACCCTCTCCTTCCCTTCTGTGGGACTAATCCTGTAAAACACCTGATCAATGATGGACACTCCTATGGACAGCACTAAATTCTTAGGTTTTTTTAAACGATGTTTAACAATTATTGCAATCTCTAGGGTTTGGGATCTTTGTATGTTGCATTCCAAAGTTACTGGCTGTCCTCTTTTTTGGTAATGTCTCTCATTGTTTAGATTAGATTAGATTACTTACAGTGTGGAAACAGGCCCTTCGGCCCAACAAGTCCATACCGACCCACCGAAGCCCAGACCCAGTCCCCTACATTTACCCCTTCACCTAACACTACGGGCAATTTAGCATGGCCAATTCACCTAACCTGCACATTTTTGGACTGTGGGTGGAAACCGGAGCACTATCTCTGCATTCCATTGTCCATTGCACTGATTATCTCTTACCAAATTCCATTACCCCTTAAAAAAAAGTTGATTCTATTATAAAAACCTAGTAATAATAATAATTATTATTATAATTTTTATAATCATTTTTATTGTTAACATTTTTAGCTAATCAGACAACATACTCTAGGCGTCTCTTTGATGTTTTGCAATTCCATTGAAATCTATCTCTGCGATTATTTAAAGAATCTTTAACTAGATCTTATAAATATTGCAAATAGTTTCAAAGTGACAGCTAATTTCTGCAAGATAACCTTAGCTGCTGTTTTTTTTTAACAGCTGTACACATCCCTAAAGAAACTAGAATTAATTACTTATCGCAAGATGTTTCGAAGTGTTTGAATTACAATTTCATTTTGTTACAAATCTTCCAATTTTTTTTAATCTTCTTCATCGCTTCATTGCATTCTTTGGAATCTTGCCAGTCAGATAATACTTTCTTTTGGCTTGGAATAATTCCTTTCTCAAAGGTCACTTTGTGTGTATATATGCTGAAGTAAGCTTTTTTACTAAGTCTGACCATTTTTGTCAATGAAGCAGGCTTTCTAAATATAGGCCTGATTTGGAGATGCCGGTGTTGGACTGGGGTGTACGAAGTTAAAAATCACACAACACCAGGTTATAGTCCAATAGGTTTAAAGTGTTAGCACTAGCTTTCGGAGCACCGGTCCTTCATCAGGTGGTTGTGGAGGACACAATTGTAAGGCACAGAATTTATAGCAAAAGTTTAGATTTAGATTAGATTACAGTGTGGAAACAGGCCCTTCGGCCCAACAAGTCCACACCGACCCGCCGAAGCGAAACCCACCCATACCCCTACATTTGTGGGCGGCACGGTGGCACAGTGGTTAGCACTGCTGCCTCACAGCGCCAGAGACC